>NC_090737.1:76796640-76799140 GCF_036898095.1 Palaemon carinicauda
TGTCACCTGTGACTCGAGTGTCTCCTGCCTCGACCTTCGGCTCGTGTACTTCGAGTAGAGACTCGCAGGTGCTCTTGTCACCTGCGACTTGCGCCAGTTCTGACTTTCCCTGACGAGGAGGAATTCCCAGGGAATTGGTGCCGTCGCTTTCTTCTCGCACTTTCGTCTCTAATCAGCTGCTGTGGTTTTGGGAGCTATCAAGCTCGTGAGGTGGCCTGTAGGGAGGCTGACGCCAGGTAAGACAGAGTGTCTCTGATTTTCATTTGGGATCGCTTTCCCTTTATGGTTATGCTCTGGCGTTCAGGACCTGCCCTGATAGCTGTTATGGCAAGTGGATCACGGCCCTAATTTTGCCTCTCCTCTGATACATCCACTGAAGTGAGAAGAACTATACATCCTTTGTGTTATTTAATTATGTATATATATACATATATATATATATATATATATATATATATATATATATATATATATATATATATATATATATATATATATATATATATATATGTATATATTGTCATGTTTGCGTCGAGACTATATAATGCCTTCCCGTAGCTCTATTATAGACAAGGTTTTGCGTGCTTAGTTCTTTGTTGATAAGTAGGATTTATAATGGTTTTCCTGTTTTATTTACTCTGTCTTCCTTTTTTCTTGGAATTAGTAATAGGGTAATTTTTGGTCTGGCCAGCAAAATTCTTGGATCCAAATAAGTTTATTATTAACAACTGTTATTTCTCCTGTCTTTGTTAGGACCTAGATTCTTAGTTTTAGGGAATCAAGTGTGATTCAAATGACTGGTATTTGTCCTTCCTTGTTATTAAGTTATGGTATTTCTCATATCTGACAAGGTTGATCTAAATTTTGTAATTGTTAAGTATTAATTATTGTTAAGTTTTCTTGAGTGTTTGTTTCAGCTGACCTTTAGCACTGAGTTACATTTATTACTGACAACAATTAAAATAAGAACTTTTATAACAACCCCAAGGGATGGAAAATTGTTGTCTGCTAAAGAAGGTGATGAATGCAAGAGTTGATGGGAGAACTACAAGAAGAAGGCCAAGGTATGGGTGGATGGATGGAGTGAAGAAAGCTGTGGGTGATAGGAGGATAAATATGAGAGAGGCAAGAGAGTGTGCCTTTTAATTCAATACTTCTCTATTCACCATCTCTTACTTCGCGCTTCATAGTTCTCAGCCATGTAGACCTGGGTCGTTCAATTCTACTAATACATTAAGAAACCTAGCGGAACTTCTAGTGAACTAATCTCTCATGGGGAGTGCGAAGAGCTTCCCCAATCCATCTCCATCTACCCTCATCATGATATCGTTCACATATGGCACTCGAGTAATCTCTTTTATAGTCTCATTTCTAGTCTTGTCCTGTCCTTTAATTCCTAATTCTATTGGAGACTTTTTCATTGTCATACCATGACTTATGTCGATAGAGTAACACCGATCTCACAAAACTGATATATAGTCTGATCTTTATATGTAATTACAGGTTACTTGATTTCCAAATTTTAGTTAACCTAACCATTGTCTGATTTGCTTTTTTCTGTCTTTCACTAAACTGTAATTCTATAGACCATGTATTCGAGATCATAGTTGCTAAATACTTAAATGATTCTACCTCATTAATCCTTTCTCCATTAAATGATATTTCATCTTTCATTGTATACTCCGTTCTCATCATCTGTCTTTCTTCTGTTCATCTTCAGCACAACCTCGTGTGATATTTCATGCATTTGGTGAGAAAGCATTGCAAATCATGTAGTCCTTTGCTAACTAGGACTACATCATCAGTATACTCAAAGTCTACTAAATTCCTATCACCAATCCAGTCCAGATCTTCTACACACTCTCTGACTATCTTACACATCACAGAATCCATGAGGAGGATAAACATAGGTGACAACACATTCCCTTTGTGTACTCTGCTGGTCACTGGAATTTTTTGGTAAGACTCCATTAACTTTAACTTTGTACTTGCTATAGTCATGAACAGACTAAATCAATTTTATATATTTAAGAGGAATTCCATAATAATGCAGGACTCTCCAGAAAATTGTGTGGTATACACTATCAAAGACTTTTTAATAGTCCACAAATGCCATCAAAAGGGGATTTCTATGTTTTGCTCATTGCCGTACAACATGTCTCAAAATGGAAGTTTGGTCAGTGCAACTTCTACATTTTTTAAATACTGCTTGTTCTTCTCTCAGCATTTAATCAATCTTTCTCTCCAGTCTCTTTAGAATGAGCATACTATATATTTTCAAAACAATTGCCTTAAGTGTTATGCCTCTGTAATTATTGCAATTATTTGCTATTTTCACCAACACCCCTAACTCCCATTAATCAGGTCTTGTCCTTCATGCAACATTCTACAAAATAATCGTGTAAATAGTCTGGGAGTCACTTCATTTTCGGCCAGTATCATTTCAGCAGTTATTCCATTGCATCCCGGGCTTTTCCATCTCTTTACTTTTTTTCAGGAT
>NC_090737.1:76821640-76829140 GCF_036898095.1 Palaemon carinicauda
GAAGAATGATGTGATATTAAGAACATATACCATCCGTCAGTTCGTAGTAAAGTCTTGGGACATGCAGTTACAAGGAGAAAGCCATGGATATCAAATGATGCCTGGGATACTATAAAAAGGAGACAAAGAAAGAAATTGATTGCTGAAAGTTTTCGAGAAAGTAATATAAATTTCAAGGTAGAGCGTTGTAAGTATTCCAGTATTGACAGTGAGGTAAAAAGAAAAGCCATGAATGACTGGAGAGAATATTTAGACAGTAAAGCTGATTAGGGTGGCAAAGCTATGAATTCAGGAACTAGCTATGGTGTAAGAATTGCTCATAGAATTGTTAATGAAATCTCGACTAGGGCAAAGAAAATGAAGCAGATACCCATCAAAAAGAGAGATGGCTCTGTTATAGCAACTGAAAATGATGAAAGAAAAATATGGGACCAAAATTAAAAAAAGGATTAAGCGAAAACAAATTATGGGAAGAAAGAGAAAACGATGGATTGACGACCTACGCATTTTTTTTTTGGTATAGACTGGTATTGGTAAACCATAAGCAGACGGTAGTGGAAGGACATGCCTGAGGCTTTTATCCTCCAGTGGCCTAGTATACACACACATGCACACACATACACACAAACACACACACACACGCACATATATATATATATATATATATATATATATATATATATATATATATATATATATATATATATATATATATATATATCATATATGTATAACTATATATATATATATATATATATATATATATATATATATATATATGTATGTATATATATAACGGATTTTGAGCGAAGCGAAAAATCTATTTTTGGGTAAGATGGCCATGTCGTTCTGATGGAAGTTCCTATTGGGTAGCTTCCTAGGGTATATTACAACTACGGCGATATTCCCAGAGAATTTACCTTAAGGTACCAGAATTCTAACTCCTGGAGCGAATATCCCTCATGAAAGGGATATCGCGACATATCAGAGGACGTATTTTTGACACGCCACATGGCAATCTGCACCCCAAACAGAGATTACGTATCGAGGGGTCAATTGGCAAGAAACGAAATGGGGAAAGAAAAAGGGGGAGCCGCTCCCAAGGCTCCCTATTCTCCAGTTTCGTAAGCGTGCCTGGCGCCAATCCTGGCGCCATCTGTATTCCTTGTAGCGTACACGAGGTGCTACAGATACTGTATGTAGGGAGGGGTCCTACAGCCCTTTCATAGAAAGGGAAGGGCGGGTCCATCAGGACGACATGGCCATCTCACCCAAAAATAGATTTTTCGCTTCGCTCAAAATCCGTTTTTTGGGCTCAAGCCATGTCGTCCTGATGGAAGTATACCAGGGCATTACTGTATCTGTGGATTCTCAGAACGTGCCGTACTCCCCGGAGGTAATTTTTCCCCGGTTGACTAGACCTAGAGACCTAAGATGTTACCGTTATACATCTTTTCAACTAACTATAAACCATGTTAGAGCTTCCTGCCCCCTATAGGGAAGAGTCCTACTAGACTCTGGAAAAGTCTCGACGAGTACATATACCTATGTATGAATACCAGGCAAGCTAATATAGTGGTCTCACCCTATATTAAGTAACGCATAGTTTGTAAAGAACCACTGCGTCAATATGAAATATCGACCAGTTCTCCGCACAATACTTGTATTGGACAAAGGTTTATATCCGCATAGGAGGAAACTTGTAAAACCGCCACCGTCCCCTTATGGGACGGAGTCCTCCCGTTAAGGGAAAGCATAAACCAATGCAACATAGCTTGCATAAAGGAACAATTCTATTAGAATTATCCCAGATAAGGTACATAGAATGAATGCTCAATTATACCAATAAATTGACACAGGTGAAGGAGACACAAGGTTCTCAAGAACAAATTTATTGACAGACAATAAATAGACAGGTTAACAACAATTATATATATATATATATAAGAAGAGGATAACCCAAAACTTTAAGCATAAGTATGATAGTAAACAGAACTTGTTTATCTGAAAGAAAAAACATTAAATGCCACTTTTAAGATACCGAGGTATCAAAGTCATAAAAGTCTGTATTACAAATCAATCATATTAGCGTTAGAAACGCTCGGCACACATGTCTACACTTATCCTAGGTTCACCTTTGGAAATGGAACAGTCTACGTGGGCAACTCAGTGCCCTCACTTAGTTTGTAGTACAGTATGTAACTACACACTCACCCTGGAATTAATCGTCCCAATTAAAACCACTGTTCCTCGCAGAGTTAAACAGTAGGGTTAACGACGCGACCCACTGCTACCACAGATCTCTTTAGTTCCTCTACTTGCTTCGCATAGTGGCAAAAGAACACTCTGGAAGACTTCCAGCCAGTGTATGAACGGAGATGTTCAAAATCCATACAATTAAAGAAATTTAAGGATGAGGCAACTTTCCTCGGATCGTGACCTGCGGGTGTACTGTCAGGATCCGCTCTGCGAATAAAATATGTGATTTTCGCTCTGAGTTGATTCAGAGATAAATTTGAGCCTGATGTTTCTCCCCTGAATAGTTGACCACCTTTGAAGTCTGAAATTCTATGAAGATAGACCTTTAGGCATTCTACTGGACATAGAGATGCATCTTCTTTCAGAGGGCAGATTCTCCAGGGACACCACTTGTTGGTGGGTAACTCATTCTTGGCGAGAAACGTAGGATCCGGAAACAGGTTCAGTTCTCCCCCATCCAGGAACTGAACACGACATACCTATCTCGAGAGGGCTACAATCTCACTAACCCTGGCCCCGGACGCGAGTGCAAATAGGAAAATAACTTTTTGTGTCAAATCCTTTAACGCACACTCCTCATTGCTCAACAGAGAAGCGAAATTAAGAACTTTGTCGAAAGACCATGAAATGGGCTTTGGAGGTGCTGAAGGTCTGAGCCTAGTGCAGGCTTTCGGAACTTTATTAAAGATCTCGTTACCTAGGTCGACCTGGAAGGCATATAGAATGGGTCTTGTCAAAGCAGACTTACACGACGAAATCGTGTTAGCTGCCAACCCTTGACCATGGAGGTGGATGAAGAAAGATAAGCAGAAGTCTGTCGAGATTTCCTGCGGATTCTTCGCCTTGACAAAGGCCACCCATTTTCTCCAAGATGACTCATATTGCCTTCTAGTAGATTTGTACTTATATTCCTCTAGGAAGTCTATGCTGGCTTTCGAAATCCCGAAACGCTTTCTCACCGCTAGGGAGAGAAAATCATGAGCTGCAGGGTCCGGGTTTTCTGTAATGAAGTGCAGATAGTCGACTTCTGGACTCGCTGGGTCAGAACTGGATCTGGTAGCGGTACAAACTTCAGCCGTAGTTCCCATGCCAGGGGGAACCACATGCTGTTCGGCCACTTGTGGGCCACTATTGCCGCTACCCCCTTGAAGGATCTCAGTTTGTTGAGGACCCTCAACACAAGGTTGTGAGGAGGGAACAGATAAATCCTGGACCATCTGTTCCAGTCGAGGGACATCGCGTCCACTGCTTCCGCTAAGGGGTCCTCGTACGGGGACACGTACAGGGGCAACTTCTTGTTGTCTTTCGTCGCAAAGAGGTCTATGTGCAGTTCTGGGACTTGATTCAGAATGAAGGAGAATGATCCTGCGTCTAAGGACCATTCCGACTCTATCGGTGTGAACCTGGATAGAGTGTCCGCTGTCACATTGCGGACTCCTTGAAGGTGAACTGCCGACAGGTACCACTTCTTCTTTTCCGCCAATCGGAAGATGGCCAACATCACCTGGTTGAGAGGTGGTGACCTCGATCCTTGTCGATTCAAGCATCTCACAACTACCTCGCTGTCCATCACCAACCTTATGTGGATCGAGTGACGCGGGGAGACTTTCTTTAAGGTAAGGAGCACTGCCATAGCTTCTAGAAAGTTTATGTGAAAGGTCTTGAATAGCTTGGACCAAGTCCCCTGGACTTTTTTCCGATGAGAGTGACCTCCCCATCCCTCCTTCGAGGCGTCTGAGTGAATTGTCACCGACGGGGGAGGTGGCTGAAGAAGAACCGACTTCTTTAGATGTCTGGCTTGGGACCAAGGCCTGAGAAGAGTACGTAGCCAAAGCGGAACTGGTCTTCTCAGATCTCTTCGCGCGTTTGATGCATAACTTCTCCAAACTCTGGTTGCATCCTTTAGCTGTGCTCTTAGCACTGGGTCTGTCACCGAAGCAAACTGGAGAGAGCCCAGAACCCTCTCCTGTTCGCGTCTTGATATCCTTTCGGAATCTAGAAGTCTCTTGACAGAACCCGCTATCTCCTTCCATTTCTTCGCCGGGATGGAGAAACGGTGTGACATTAGGTCCCAGTGGATTCCCAGCCACTGGAACTTTTGAGATGGAGAAAGTCGAGACTTTTTTCTGTTGATCTTGAAGCCTAGGTACTCTAGGAACTGGATCACATGACTGGAAGCTTGCAAGCATTCTGTCTCGGATGCTGCCCACACCAGCCAGTCGTCCAGGTAGGCTACTACCTGAATTCCCTTTAGGCATAATTGTTTGAGAGCTACGCTCGCAAGCTTCGTGAAAATCCTTGGGGCTATATTTAGCCCGAATGGCATGGCTCTGAAGGCGTATAGTCTTCGTTGTAGCCTGAACCCTAGGTAGGGGGAGAGTCGACGGTTGATTGGAATGTGCCAATAGGCGTCTGACAAGTCTATAGAGACGGAATATGCCCTCTTGGGCAGTAAGGTCCTTATGTGTTGCAGTGTCAGCATCTTGAATTTGCAATTCACTATGAACTTGTTGAGTGGCGACCAGTCCAGAATGACTCTGAGCTTTTCTGAGTCTTTCTTGGGAACACAAAACAGCCTCCCTTGGAATTTGATGGACTTCACCCTTCGGATCACTTTTTTCTCCAACAGTTCTTGAACGTACTCCTCCAGAATGGGGGTGGAGTGTTGGAAAAACCGAGGGCACGGGGGTGGAGTGCTGTACCAGCTCCAGCCCAGTCCATTCTTGAGTAGGCTGTGGGCCCAGGGATCGAAGGTCCACCGATCCCGAAAATTCTGAAGTCTCCCTCCTACCGGCATCATCTCACTTGGACTGCCGTCCTGAGGTCTTGCCTCCCTGACCGCGACCACCCCTGAATCCCCTTCCCCTTGAGGGGTGCCTAGACGAGCCTCTGGCTGCTCCTCTAGGCTTTGCTCGAAATGAAGTAGACTGCCCTTCGAACTTTGGGGTGAATGCCGTGGACTGTGTCGACACAGCCTGGGGTACCCACTGAAATGTGGTCGGGGTTTGTGCCACCATCTGGGGCACTGAAGGCAATGGCAATTGCAGTTGCTGTTGCTGTCTAAGAGGCTTGGCTGGCTGTGACGGTAGCCTAGTCCTCATAGTCTTCCTCTTTGGTTGAGGACCCTCATCCGGGGAAGACTTTCTTTTGATAGCCAGGCCCCACTTCTGGAGAAGGTTTCCATTCTCCAAGGCGGCCTTATCAACAACTTCTTTGACCAATTCGGTAGGGAAAAGGTCTTTGCCCCAAATGTTGGAGGAGATTAGTTTCCTTGGCTTGTGCCTCACCGACGCCGAGGTGAACACGAACTCCCTACAAGCTCTCCTCACCTTGACGAAGCTATAAAGATCCTTCGTCACTGTGGCCAGATGAGTCTTGGCCACTACCAAGAACATTTCATGGACCTTGGGGTCACTTGCCATCGTCTCGAGAGTAGTCTGAAGAGACATTGAGGCAGCCAGTCTTTCTTTTGTCTCGAACTCTCTCCGCAAAAGAGAGTCAGACAGCTTAGGGAGGTCCTCGCCAAACTGACGTCCGGCAATATCAGCCTCCAACTTCCCACCTGAGAACGTAAGATGGACGTCCTTCCAGTCTTTGTGGTCCATAGGCAGGGCCAGCGACAAGGGTTTACACTCCTCCAGGGAGGGGCAAGGCTTGCCGGCCTCGACTGCTTTTAGTACAGCCGCAAACCCTTTCTGTAAAAAGGGGAAGGCTCTAGCAGGAGAGGATACAAAGGAAGGGAGCTTCTTACTCAATGCAGCTACCTTTGAGTTCGAGAAGCCCCTCTCTTTCATCGAGGATGAAAGCAAAGCTTGAGCCTTAGCATGGTCCATCACTATGACCTCCTTCGGCTCTGTCTCCTCCTTTGAAGCTGGTTCCTTCCTCAGCCGGACATAACAGTCCGGATATGACGCCTTGTTGGGCCAGAATTCCACCTCCTCTAGGGGAACTGAACCCAACTTATCTGAGATGACGATCCTTCCAGTCGTCATCGGCATGTGCTCAGCATACCTCCATGGGTTAGCATCTGAGCACAAGGGAAGGTCTTTCACATTGAGCCTTTTCTGGGGCCCATGTGATGCTGCAAGGTTCTGCATCCGCAGTTCCATTGCAGCCGCCTTCTCCTGATTCTCCTTCTGCATTTGTTGGATCATTCCAACAATGGAGGAGAGGGCCTGTCCCAGCTCTACTGGGAGAGCGGCCGATGTTGAGGGAATAGGCTCCGGGATCTGAACCGGAGTAGCCGACACCTCGTCGACCTCTTCCTCTACAACGTCTGGGGCTTGAACTTCATCTTGGGCTTCTGCCAGGATGTTTTCCTCCAGACGCTCATCCACGTCAGACATCCTGTCATCCAACTGGATGTCTTGCAGAGCGACCGCGACTTCAGCATCCACCTGGATCTGAACTTGGGGGATCTCCTCTTGAGGCTGGGGAATCACTGCATCAGCTGATGCCCTAGGGAAAAGATACGCCCTCATCTTCTCACTTGGAAGATAAGGTCCAGTGGTATTCTTCTGGAAGCCCCTTACCCAGGTACGAAGCTTCTCCCTTGCTATATCCCTTGATTCTGCCGTCCTAGGGGAATCAAAGGCCTCAGTAATCAGGTTAGTGCACACGTTACATACCTGAGGGTCCCAATACTGGAGATCACCCTTGGAGACAGCGCATGCTGCGTGCCTCCTACAAAACTCATGTCCGCAGAGGTTCTTGCTGCGGACGTTGCAGAAAACACTTCCGCACTTCGGAGGGTCCTCCTGTAAAGAGAAGAAATTTCCATGAGTATCAAGTGAACTATGTATCACTGGATATGCATAGTATAGCATAACAATTCAGAAAGGAAAGACACACACTTGTGTTTCCTTCACAACCAATTGTTGCAGCCTTCCAGATAATAAAATCGAATGGTTAATCTCTTCTAGAATAACCAATGCAAAGTTTCCAGAGAAAACAGGTGGAGCTCACACCTAAGCAATGATTTTTAAAATCCTGGATAATAGACAAGAAAGAACTCACTTTCTTATCTGTAAGGCAACAGCAAAGGGCTGTGCAAGACAACACAAAAGTGTTAGAACACACAGTGCTGTACCAAAACTTATACTATAGTTTTCTTCTTACAGTATATGTTATACTGAAGAATACTGGTACAGTATAGAAGGTTATGTGCCGGCCGGCACACACTATAACTAGCTTTAAAGTATACTACTTAACAGCTATAAGGCGGCAGAACACTGGTTCAAA
>NC_090737.1:76842833-76847833 GCF_036898095.1 Palaemon carinicauda
GTATTCGAAAAATTTGTAATTAATATCAAAAGGCTAATTCTCGGGAGTTGGGTACTTAGTCTTTCGAAGCTCCGTTAAAGGGCTTCTTGGATGATTAGACAAGAAGTTGAAGATAAGCTTTCATTATCGATGGATGTAAGACGATTAGTATAGCTGATCCATGGATCATTCTCGGAGACAGTATTTCAAGATTCATATCACCAACATTATGGCTAATAAAAGAAAGAAATAATTAATATTTGATATAAATTTTCTTTAGGGCCATTAAGATACTGCCTACTCACTATAAACGTAAAATAACAGTCTCAAGGACGGCATTTATAAGTCAAAGGAAAGGATACAGCTGTCTATGCTTATTGAATGTGCCGTGAGAAATATTTTTTTTTTTCATAGAATATTATTCTTTATACCTGGGTGGTCTCATATGCTGTATATATTACATTTTAAAAACTAAAGCAAGCCTAAAAATTACTAAAACAAAATTACTGTGTGAGCTTAAGGTGCCGCACAAGATATAGATGTAAGGGCTACACTCCGAAGTAAAAGGATAATACATTTATAGATGAAAATTAACATATCAATAATTGTTGTGAACAAGTAAGAAAGTGGTGATAATCCTTGCGTGCCTATGAGAAGTGTCGTGATGATGCTTACCTTATACTAAGGCTTTAATGTCCATATCAATGTTGGTAGTGACAAGCTCTTTTTCCAGTAAGTTTCTGGCTTTAAAAATCATTTGCTTCATTGCAGAAAAGGTCCATTCACATATGTACTCAGCTTGGAGATTCTGTCCTTACAAACAAACTTCTCGAAAGTCTCCAGTTTTCCATTTCTCTTTCCAAACAACATTGAGTTAAGTTGTAGATCACACATCCGAAGCTGTAGTTCTGGTAACTGTGCTTTCATATTAGGTTCCATTGGATTTTAAGATAACAAATAACTGGGTTTCAGCTTTTCGAAGTCTTCAAATCTGTTTTTGAATTCAAGGGATTAGCTTTCATTTTTTTGACAAAACATGAAAACTACTGAGCTCAAGCAAACACTGAATGACAACGTGCGTAACCAGTTGAAAAAAAGATGATATTTGTCTTGTAACCTCAGATTAAGCAGAATACATTCAAGTGGGTGGTTATGTCTATGACAATTGCTATAAAACAAATAAAATATATATCCCGTAGGCAAGTTTAGCATAATTCTGTATGGCTTTGCGGTATATTTTGAAGAAGGGAAAGTACCTATTTCTGAAGAGTGAAAACGATTCTGCAACATTTTTCCTGCAATAAGCTACCTGATGCTTAAATGCAGGGATACATCAATAAAATCTGCATTATCTTTTTTCCAGGAAAGATATGGATAGCTCTGTGTCGTTGTGACTTACTGCCACCTCTGAATGAATTCACCATTTTGACCAAACTCTAAATGACATCACTCATCTGTAAAACCTAGCCACATAATGCTTCTTGGTTGATAATGCAGTGCAGTATGATACAATCAGCTCCTTTTCCTTTCAGTAAATTAGCCAGTCCCACATCATTGCCAGTCAAAGCTCTTACACCAGCTGTTACAAAGCAAAAAATTTTTTTTTTAAATTCTCCATATTTCTTGATAACTGAATCATGTACAACATTAATATCTACGACTCCTATGACACCACACGAGGAATACTTCCTCTTAATCATTGCTTCATTCACCACGATATTTCTGTCTATAGTAAGGGTGTGTGACGGGCCTAGAGAAGGTTGTGACTCAAAGGCAGGAAGCAATCAACTTCTTTATTAAAGAACACTCTCCTTTATTTACAAAACCTCAAGGCAACAGGAAATTTCATGTTCGAGAAACAAACAATGTTACAGAGGAAAAACCCAGACATGTTTATTCTGTTTCTTTTTAGTGCAAGGGAAGAGCGCAGATACAAGCATGATATATAAAAAATAATTTATGTACGATCGTGTGACACACGGTTGGTACATGGCTCCCCCCCTTAAAATGACATACTGTACATGTTAAACTGGGCGCCCTGATCTAGAGAGGCGAACTGTAGGTGGGTCATCTGGCAGAAGATAAGCAGGTTTTAGACGATCAATAGAGACCCAGTCTTCTTTGCCAGTAATGTTTAGTAGGAATGCTTTCGGAATGCGTCGGATCACAAGGAAAGGGCCCGTGTAAGGGGGCGTTAGCGGTGGCTTGCTAGTGTCGTTGCGCAGGAAGACGTGCGTTGCAGAATGCAAGTCTGTTGGTATGTGATGCTTCGCTGGGGGCTTGTAAGTCTGGCGGCATGGAGTAAATTTTCCCACGACGTGACGTATGCGCTGGAGATCGTCGGAGGAGGTTGTAGAAGGAAAAAATTCGGTAGGGACGACCAACGGGTCGCCATACACCATTTCAGCTGCCGAGATGTCGAGGGCGTCTTTAGGAGTGGTCCTTAGTCCCAGGAGGACCCAGGGAAGCTGAGTAAACCAGTTGCAATCCTTGCAGCGGGACATCAAAGCTGCTTTGAGGGTGCGATGAAAACGTTCAACCATTCCATTGGCAGTGGGGTTGTAGGCTGTTGTCTGGTGTAGGGTGATGCCCAGGAGATTTGCTAATGATGTCCACAATTAAGAGGTAAAAGTGATTCCCCTGTCAGAAGTAATATGCTCAGGGATACCAAATCTTAAAATCCATGCAGAGAGTAAGGCAGATGTACATGAGGCGGACGTTGCAGTTTCCATGGGAATGGCTTCAGGCCAACGAGTGGAGCGGTCGATGACGGTAAACAGGTAACGATGTCCTTGTGATGTGGGTAGGGGGCCTACAACGTCAACGTGAATGTGTGTGAAACGACGCTTAGGTTGAGGAAAGGTGCCCACTCCTGAATCCGTGTGTCGATGTACTTTGGAAGTTTGGCAAGAAGTACAGGCGCGGACCCAATCCTTAGCATCCTTAGAAATACCGTGCCAAATGAACTTTGCCTTCAGCAGCTGTGCAGTAGAACGGCACGAGGGATATGAAAGGCCGTGAATGAAACCAAACACCTGTCGGCGCATGGGAGCAGGAATCCAAGGTCGCGGTCTGCCAGTACTGTCGTCACAGAGGAGGGTGGTGTTGGAGTCTTCGAGGGGGAAGTCTTCCCAACGGAGGGACGTGCAGGATGTCCTACATGTTTGATACTCTGGATCCTGGCGTCGGGCTTCAGCCAGGGCGTTGTAATCCAATCAAAGTTGAACGGCAGCCAACGTGTTTCTTGACAGGGCATCGGCAACGGGATTCATTTTCCCATGGACGTGTTGAAGGGTACAATTGTATTCACCCACGGCGGAGAGATGTCGGCGTTGCCGGGCGAACCAGGCATCAGACTGTCGAGTAAAGGCGTGCACCAGAAGCATGTGGTCTGTGCGAATGACGAAGGGCGTACCTTCTAAGAAATGGCGAAAGTGACGGACAGCCAAGTGCACCGCCAGCAATTCTCGATCGAAGGTAGAATAACCCGATTCTGCCTTGGACAGTTTTCTGCTGAAGAAGGCCAATGGGCGGGGCGAGCCGGTGGCCACCTGCTCTAGTACTGCACCAATAGCGACGTCGCTGGCATCGGTGGAGAGAAGGAGAGGGGCATGTGGGATAGGAAATGTGGGAGCCGCAGCAGTTGATAGTGCCTTCTTTGCATTGCAGAAGGCTGCTTCTTGAAGGGGACCCCACTTCAGGTATTTGGCTTGCCCCTGAGAGAGGCTTAGAGGGGAGCAAGAGTGGCGGCAATGGCTGGTAGGAAACGGTGATAATAGTTGATCATGCCCAAAAATTCCTGCAGTTTTTTCAAATGGTTATGCATGTTGTCATTCAGTGTTTGCTTGAGAAAAACTATCTTACACACTTCTCATCATTCCGTGAGCTCAGCAGTTTTCATGTTTTGTCAAAAATAATGTAAGCTAATTCCTTGAATTCAAAAACAGATTTGAAAACTTCGCAAAGTTGAAGCCCAGTCATGTGTTATCTTACAATGCAATGGAACCTAATATGAAAGCACAGTTACCAGAACTACAGTTTCAGATGTGTGATCTACAACTTGACTCAATGTTGTTTGGAAAGAGAAATGGAAAACTGGAGACTTTCGAGAAGTTTGTTTGTAAGGACAGAATCTCTAAGCTGAGTACATATGCGAATGGAGCTTTGCTACTTTAGCAGGGAGGGGATGGACTCCTTCAGGAGTGATGCGGTGCCCTAAGAACGACACTTCGTTGGTGCCAAAGGTACACTTGTCGTACCGGACAACAAGGCCGTTTTGTTGCAGGCGGTCGAGCATGATGCGCAGGTGACGGAGGTGTTCCTCTTTTGAGGAGAACACAAGTATGTCATCCACATAACATTCACAGAAAGGGAGGTTCCCTAAGATGCCATCCATGAGACGTTGAAATGTGGCCCCAGCATTACGAAGGCCAAAACAGGAGTAATTGAAGGTGTATGTACCAAACAGAGTGGTGATGGCAGTCTTGGGGATGTCTTCTGGGTTCATAGGCACCTGATAATACCCCTTCAGGAGGTCAAGCGTAGAGAAAACCTTCGTTTTGTGCAGGTAGGAGGTCACGTCGGCAATGTTTGGGAGGGGGTAGTGATCCGGTTCTGTTTGCATGTTCAAGCGCCTGTAATCCCTGCACGGACGGAGGGAGCCGTCTTTCTTCATAACGATGTGTAAGGGTGACGACCATGGGCTGGAGGCCTTTTGGCAAAGGCCCATTTCCTTCCATTGGCGAACGTCTGTTTGACGGCTGCCAATCGTTCCGATGCCAGACGTCTGAATTTTGCGAAGACTGGGGGTCCCGTCGTCTTGATATGGTGATAAATACCGTGCTTGGCAGGAACCGTGGGCGTTTGGCGAAGTTCTGGACGGAAAACTTCCGGGTACGACATGAGGAGGTGGGCGTAGAGATCCGTGGGTGCGCTGATTTGGAGAGCGAGGTTAGAGGGGGCGGGATGAAGAGGTGTCGACAAGTACGAGTCTGCGTTGACCAATCCTCGGTGGGCGACAA
>NC_090737.1:76852833-76860333 GCF_036898095.1 Palaemon carinicauda
TTCAACTAACTATAAACTATGTTAGAGCTTCCTGCCCCCTACAGGGAAGAGTCCTACTAGACTCTGGAAAGTCTCGAAGAGTACATATATCTATGTATGAATATCAGGCAAGCTAATATAGTGGTCTCGCCCTATATTAAGTAAAGCATAGTTTGTAAAGGACCACTGCGTCAATATGAAATATCGACCAGTTTTCCGCACAATACTTGTATTGGCCAAAGGTTTTATATCCGCATAGGAGGAAAACCAATGCAACATAGCTTGCATAAAGGAACAATTCTATTAGAATTATCCCAGATAAGGTACATAGAATGAATGCTCAATTATACCAATAAATTGACACAGGTGAAGGAGACGCAAGGTTCTCAAGAACAAGCTTATTGACAGACAATAAACAGACAGGTTAACCTCAATTATACATATATATATAAGAAGAGGATAACCCAAAACTTTAAGCATAAGTATGATAGTAAACAGGGCTTGTTTGTCTGAAAGAAAAACATTAGATGCCACTTTTAAGATACCGAGGTATCAAAGTCATAAAAGCCTGTATTACAAACCAATGACATTAGCGTTAGAAACGCTCGGCACACATGTCTGCACTTATGCTAGGTTCACCTTCGGAAATGGAACAGTCTGGATGGGCAACACAGTGCCCTCACTTAGTTTGTAGTACAGTATGTAACTACACACTCACCCTGGAATTAATCGTCCCAATTAAGACCACTGTTCCTCGCAGAGTTAAACAGTAGGGTTAACACCGCGACCCACTGCTACCACAGATCTCTTTTAGTTCCTCTACTTGCTTCGCATAGTGGCGAAAGAACACTCTGGAAGACTTCCAGCCAGTGTATGAACGGAGATGTTCAAAATCCATGCAATTAAAGAAATTTAAGAATGAGGCAACTTTCCTCGGATCGTGACCTGCGGGTGTATTGTCAGGATCCGCTCTGCGAATAAAATATGTGATTTTTGCTCTGAGTTGATTCAGAGATAAATTTGAGCCTGATGTTTCTCCCCTGAATAGTTGACCACCCTTGAAGTCTGAAGTTCTATGAAGATAGACCTTTAGGCATTCTACTGGACATAGAGATGCATCTTCTTTCAGAGGGCAGATTCTCCAGGGACCCCACCTGTTGGTGGGTAACTCATTCTTGGCGAGAAACGTAGGATCCGGAAACAGGTTCAGTTCTTCCCCATCCAGGAACTGAACACGACCTGCCTCTCTCGAGAGGCTACAATTTCACTAACCCTGGCCCCGGACGCGAGTGCAAATTAGGAAAATAACTTTTTGTGTCAAATCCTTTAACGCACATTCTTCATTGCTCAACAGAGAAGCGAAATGAAGAACTTGTCTAAAGACCATGAAATGGGCTTTGGAGGTGCTGAAGGTCTGAGCCTAGCACAGGCTTTCAGGACTTTATTAAAGATCTCGTTACCTAGGTCGACCTGAAAGGCATATAGAATGGGTCTTGTCAAAGCAGACTTACACGCTGAAATCGTGTTCGCTGCCAACCCTTGACCATGGAGGTGGGGAAAAAAGATAAGCAGAAGTCTGTCAAGATCTCCTGCGGAATCTTCGCCTTGACAAAAGGCCACCCATTTTCTCCAAGATGACTCATATTGCCTTCTAGTAGATTTGCATTTATATTCCTCAAGGAAGTCTATACTGGCTTTCGAAATCCTGAAACGCTTTCTCACCGCTAGGGAGAGAAAATCATGAACTGCAGGGTCCGGGTTTTCTGTAATGAAGCGCAGACAGTTGACTTCTGGACTCGCTGGGTCAGAACTGGATCTGGTAGTGGTACAAACTTCAGCTACAGTTCCAATGCCAGGAGGAACCACACGCTGTTCGGCCACTTGTGGGCCACTATTGCCGCTACCCTTTGAAGGATCTCAGTTTGTTGAGGACCCTCAACAGAAGGTTGTGAGGAGGGAACAGATAAATCTTGGACCATCTGTTCCAATCGAGGGACATCGCGTCCACTGCTTCCGCTAAGGGGTCCTCGTACGGGGCACGTACAGGGGCAACTTCTTGTTGTCTTTCGTCGCAAAGAGGTCTATCTGCAGTTCTGGGACTGATTCAGAATGAAGGAGAATGATCCTGCGTCTAAGGACCATTCCGACTCTATCGGTGTGAACCTGGATAGAGCGTCCGCTGTCACATTGCGGACTCCTTGAAGGTGAACTGCCGACAGGTACCACTTCTTCTTTTCCGCCAATCGGAAGACGGCCAACATCACCTGGTTGAGAGGTGGTGACCTCGATCCTTGTCGATTCAAGTATCTTACAACTACCTCGCTGTCTATTACCACTTTCTGTGGAACGAATGACGCGGGGAGACTTTCTTTAAGGTAAGGAGCACTGCCCTAGCTTCTAGAAAGTTTTATGAGAAAGGTCTTGAATAGCCTGGACCAAGTCCCCTGGACTTTTTTCCGATGAGAGTGACCTCCCCATCCCTCCTTTGAGGCGTCTGAGTGAATCGTCACCGACGGGGGAGGTGGCTGAAGAAGAACCTGACTTCTTTAGATGTCTGGCTTGGGACCAAGGCCTGAGAAGAGTACTTAGCCGAAGCGGCTGGTCTTCTCAGATCTCTTCACGCGTTTGATGCATAACTTCTCCAAACTCCGATTGCATCCTTTAGCTGTGCTCTTAGCACTGGGTCTGTCACCGAAGCAAACTGGAGAGAGCGCAGTACTCTCTCCTGCTCGTGTCTTGATATCCTTTCGGAATCTTGAAGTCTCTTGACAGAACCCGCTATCTCCTTCCTTTTCTTCGCTGGGGTGGAGAAACGGTGTGACAAAAGGTCCCAGTGGATCTTAGCCACTGGAACTTTTGAGATGGAGAAAGTCGAGACTTTTTCTGTTGATCTTGAAGCCTAGGTACTCTAGGAACTGGATCACTGACTGGAAGCTTGCAAGCATTCTGTCTCGGATGCTGCCCACACCAACCAGTCGTCCAGGTAGGCTACTACCTGAATTCCCTTTAGGCGAAATTGTTTGAGAGCTACGCTCGCAAGCTTCGTAAAAATCCTTGGGGCTATGTTTAGCCCGAATGGCATGGCTCCGAAGGCGTGTAGTCTTCGCTGTAGCCTGAACCCTAGGTAGGGGGAGAGTCGATGGCTAATTGGAATGTGCCAGTAGGCATCTGACAAGTCTATAGAGACGGAATATGCCCTCTTGGGCAGTAAGGTCCTTATGTGTTGCAGTGTTAGCATTTTGAATTTGCAATTCACTATGAACTTGTTAAGTGGCGACAAGTCCAGAATGACTCTGAGCTTTTCCGAGTCTTTCTTGGGAACACAAAACAGCCTCCCTTAGAAATTGATGGGCTTCACCCTTTTTCTCCAACCGTTCTTGAACGTACTCCTCCATAACGGGGGTGGAGTGTTGGAAAAAACCGAAGGTACGGGGGTGGAGTGCTGTACCAGCTCCCGCCCAATCCATTCTTGAGTAGGCTGTGGGCCCAGGGATCGAAGGTCCACCGATCCCGAAATTCCAGAAGTCTCCCTCCTACCGGTATCACCTCACTTGGACTGCCGTCCTGAGGTCTTGCCTTCCTGACCACGACCACCCCTGAATCCCCTTCCCCTTGAGGGGCGTCTAGACGAGCCTCTGGCTGCTCCTCTAGGCTTTGCTCGGAAGGAAGTAGACTGCCCTTCGAACGCTGGGGTGAATGCCGTGGACTGTGTCGACACGGCCTGGGGTACCCACTGAAAGGTGGTCGGGGTTTGTGCCACGATCTGGGGCACTGGGGGCAATGGCAATTGCAGTTGCTGTTGCTGTCTAAGAGGCTTGGCTGGCCGAGACGGTAGCCTAGTCCTCATAGTCTTCCTCTTTGGTTGAGGACCCTCATCCGGGGAAGACTTTCTTTTGATAGCCAGGTCCCACTTCTGGAGAAGGTTTCTATTCTCCAAGGTGGCTTTATCAAAAACTTCTTTGACCAAGTCGGTAGGGAAAAAGGTCTTTTCCCCAAATGTTGGAGGAGATTAGTTTCTTTAGCTCGTGCCTCACTGTAGCCGAGGTAAACACGAACTCCCTACAAGCTCTCCTTGCCTTGACGAAGCCATAAAGGTCCTTCGTCACTGTGGCCAGATGAGGCTTGGCCACTACCATGAACATTTCATGGACCTTGGGGTCACTTGCCATCGTCTCGAGAGTAGTCTGAAGAGACATTGAGGCAGTCAGTCTTTCTTTTGTATCGAGCTCACTTCGCAAAAGAAAGTCAGACAGCTTAGGGGGGTCCTTGCCGAACTGACGTCCGGCAATATCAGCCTCCAACTTTCCACTTAGAACGTAAGATGGACGTCCTTCCAATCTTTGTGGTCCATAGGCAGGGCCAGCGACAAGGGTTTACACTCCTCTAGGGAGGGGCAAGACTTGCCGGCCTCGATTGCTTTTAGTACAGCCAGAAACCCTTTCTGTAAAAAGGGGGAAGGCTCTAGTAGGCGAGGACACAAAGGAAGGGAGCTTCCTATTCAATGCAGCTACCTTTGAGTTAGAGAAGCCCCTCTCTTTCATCGAAGATGAAAGTAGAGCTTGAGCCTTAGCATGGTCATCACTATGACCTCCTTCGGCTCTGCCTCCTTCTTTGAAGCTGGTTCCTTCCTCAGCCGGACATAACAGTCCGGATATGGTGCCTTGCTGGGCCAGAATTCCACCCTCCAGGGGAACTGAGCCCAGCATATCCGAGATGACGATCTTTCCAGTCGTCATCGACATGTGCTCAGCATACCTCCATGGGTTAGCATCCGAGCACAAAGGAAGGTCTTTCACATTGAGCTTTTCTGGGGCCCATGTGATTCTGCAAGGCACTGCATTCGCAGTTCCATTGCAGCCGCCTTCTCCTGATTCTCCTTCTGCATTTGTTGGATCATTCCAACAATAGAAGAGAGGGCCTGTCCCAGCTCTACTGGGAGACCGGCCGATGTAGAGGGACTTGAACTTCATCCTGGGCTTCTGCAAGGAGGTCTTCCTCCTGACACCCGTCCACATCAGATATCCTGTCATTTAGCTGGATGTCTTGCATCGCGACCGCGACTTCAGCATCCACCTGGATCTGAACTTAGGGGATCTCCTCTTGAGGCTGGGGAATCACTGCCTCAGCTGATGCCTTAGGGAAAAGATACGCCCTCATCTTCTCACTTGGAAGATAAGGGCCAGAAGTGTACTTTTGGAAGCCCCTTACCCAGGTACGAAGCTTCTTCCTAGCTATTTAAATGTCTCATTAATCAGGTTAGTGCACACAGTACATACCTGAGGGTCCCAATACCGGAGATCATCCTTGGAGACAGCGTATGCTGCGTGTCTCCTACAAAACTCATGTCCGCAGAGGTTCTTGCTGCTGACATTGCAGAAAGCACTTCCCCACTTCGGAGTGTCCTTCTGTAAAGAGAAGAAATTTCCATGAGTATCAAGTGAACTATGTATCACTGGATATGCATAGTATAGCATAACAATTCATAAATGAAAGACACACACTTGTGTTTCCCTCACAACCCATTGTTGCAGCCTTCCAGATAATAAAATCAAAAAATGGTTTATCTCTACTAGAGTAACCAATGCAAGGTTTCCATAGGAAACAGGTGGAGCTCACACCTAGGCAATGATTTTAAAAATCCTGGATAATAGACGGGGAAGAACTCTGCTTCCTGTCTGAGGGCAACAGCAAAGGGCTGTGTAAGAAAACACAATAGTGTTAGAAGATACAGTGCTGTACCTAAACTTTTACTATAGTTTTCTTCTTACTGTATATGCTATACAGAAGAATACTAGTACAGTATAGGAGGATGTGTGCCGGCCTGCCTTTGCCGGCCGGCACACACCACAATTAGCTTTAAAGTATACTACTTAACAGCTATAGGGCGGCAGCCCTCTGGTTCAAATGCCTGTGCCGGCGGCAGCAGCTGCCGGCCAGCAACAGCCAGTGTTGGCCGGCAATGATTGCCGGCCAGCAACTACACAAGGTAGTACCCAGCTGCCGGCCACACTCTTGGTGACCGGCAGACAAGGACTGACATAAGCCGGCCGGCAAAGGTACAAGACCGATGCCAGCCGGCAGCAAAAGAACCAGAAGACTACCCCTGCCCGGCTGCCGGCCTCATAGGCCGGCAGCCGGCCTCATAGGCCGGCTGCCGGGACAGGTACAGCACTAGAAGAAAATAGAATGGATGCCGGGATAAGAGTGTACACAACCCCCCCAGCCCGGCAACCGAAAGAGTGCATATAAGGAAGGGGAGAAACTTAATTCAGGCTTCCTTGACCAATGCCGTCCGGCTCTGCCGGCAGGCATGGATGAGGGACCAAGAGAGGTCCGGGCAGCACTCGAAAACATAAGACCCTTGCCGTCCAGCGTCTCTGCCGGCCGGCAATGGGCTTAGTCAATCCAAATCCCAACCTATACTAGGTCCAGAAGTAGAATGACATATGGTACAGTAATACCCCTGCCGGCCAGCTCTGCCGGCCGGCAAGGTACAGTACAGTAATGGCTAGGCCATTACGGAGATAGAGGGGGAAGGGACAAGAGGGTCCTGCCAACCTTGCTTTAGTGACAGATCACCCGTAGCCAAGAACTCTGTCTTAGCCTAAGGGAGATCTAAGGGAAAGGGCCAGCGCAGTAGTATAATACCTGCCAGCTTCCAGAGCACCAAAGCAAGGAAGGCGTTGCAACTCCCAAGGGAAGATTTATCCTCCCCGAGAACAGCAACAGGACTTAGTCTGGTCGATCACACAAGAAGGAATCATAACTACAGAAACCTTCGACAGTGACCTAAGGGAGCTCAGCTCCCTTTGTAAGTGTTAGGTCAGCGAGGGAGACTCTGCCCCAAGCCAAACAACACGGACTCAGACTAAAAACTCTGTTGTTCTGACCCTCTTTGAACCAGACTCTGCTGGAACAGGAAGGTACAGTAACACCCTAGTATAGTTTTATCGAAAATAAATTCGGAAAAAACCACTTAGGGATAAGCCCAAGGCTTAAACAGAGGGAAAGGGATTGCATACCTTCTCCGAAGAAAAGAAAGCAACCGGGGAGTATGATAAAGTATACTAAGGCTCCATAAGCAATTAGCCTAGGCACCAAGAGAATCGATTACCTAATTCACCGAAACTCTCACGTATACAATCTTGGAAATATTCCACACAGTCTAACATGTATAAAATATAGCCTAAAGCTTCAATAAAATTTTAATTACACTCGGAAAAACCATAATCATGCATTAAGTACTAGGACCAAATGACTAGGCTACATGGCCTAGCGTAGGCCAGAATGGCGAATACTTCGCCAAATAATACTAAGCACGAAAGGAAATCCTATGTAAAGCTAAATAGCTAAATTTTATTAAGCAAAACAACCAGGAATGTCACTCTGACTAACTAATTTATACCTAGCGAGTGACAGTGTCCAGGACACCTCTGGTAGGCTACGGCTCTTGTATCAAAGATTAATCCTATTAATCACTCAAAATTTTACCAAGAGCCTACATTTATACATAACAGACAC
>NC_090737.1:76867833-76870333 GCF_036898095.1 Palaemon carinicauda
TCTAGATTCGAAATAAGAAATTTGATGCCTGTATATTTGTGCCCAACAAATTAAGATGGGAAGCAGCAGCTGAAGACCAAACAAGAGAACATTACTCAAAACTAGGTAGAATGTAAAATTTTTAACACTTATTCTGAATACATTGATAAAAGAATATTAAAAGACTTACTCAATAAACCAATAGTTGGGGCAATTGAACAAGAAACAGATCTAATGTGTTTCTAAAAAGTAAATTCGCTGTTGAGAATCACCCCTAAATCTTTTTTAAATTAGCCATGTAAGGATAAAGAAATATTATCAATGCTTGGATCAGGATTTTGAGGAGCCACTGTCCTTGACCTACTTCCAATCATATCTTGAGTTTTGTCAGTATTCAACTTCATTCTCTATAATTTACACCATGCACTAATTTTAGCTAGATATGTATTAAGGGATTCAGCAACCAAGTTCTACATTCAGGAGATGAAATTGATGCAAAGAGATTAGCATCATCTGCATATGCAACAAGCTTGTTTTATAGGCCAAACCACATGTCATGTTTATAGATTATGAAATGTAATGGGTCAAGAAAACTACCCTGTGGAACACCAAATATCACATTCCTATACTCACTATGGTGCCCATCAACAATAACGCTTTAAGATCTATTACTTAAATATCAATGATAATGCTAAGAAACGACCCACCCACTCCCAACTGTTTGAGTTTGAAAACAAGGGCCTTATGATTAACGCTGTGAAAGGCAGCACTAAAATCAAGACCAATCATGATGAACTTCCTGACCACATTAAGGGATTTCTGTACAGCATTGGAGATTGTAAGTAGGGCAGCACATGCTCCAAGACCTTTACGAAAACCAAATTGCAGACTACGTAACAAATGATTACCTTTAGCATAGCTATTAAGACGTTTTGCCAGGAGACGTTCAAAATCTTTAGATAATATGGGAGTTATAGAAACTGGGCAGTAATCATTTGGACTTGAGCTACCACAAGCACATTTACTTAGTGGACTAACTTTACTAATTCTCCAACAAGTGGTAAAAGCTCCTCTTTGCGGCTAAGAAATCTGCAGTCTGTTAAAAAAGCCAAGGAAAAATAACATTTCGGTTTACACCTCCATAAGCATGAAAATCCATCAACAGAGCTTTGATTTCACGAGATCGAAAAGCTAAACTAGTTATTCTAGCTTCAGGAAAAAAAGGAACGAGTGAGTTAGAGTTTCTCATTACTCCTTAATATTGTCAAACACATCAGCCAAAAGGGCTGCCTTTTCCTTTTGACAGTGAGTGACTGAGCCTTCTTGTTTAAGTAAAGTGGGAACTGTTGCATTCACACCAAAGAATGCAGGTTTAAATGTAGTCCACCACTCATGTTCCTGGGGTCTACCAGAAAAGGTTTCTTTTGTGGTTAGATTGTATTCCTTTTCAGTTGAAGCATAAACTCTCTGAGCAAATGCTCTAAGCTGAGTATTATTTTCCCAAGTCAAATCTGATCTGTTACCCTTCCAAGGATGATAGGCCTCCTCCCTCTCCAAATAAACATGCTTACAATTATCAGTGAACAACAGTTTGTCCTTCACTCGGTACCTTAGCGCAAAAGAGGGGATATGCCTATCAATTTTGTTGACTGGATTTTCCTTCAAAGGGACAACTATACAATTGTAACCAATTCAAGGCCAAAAGATCATGCAAAATCCCATTCTAGTCTTCTTGAGATTTCATATAAATCTTACATGAATATGATACATCTAGGAGAGGCTGCTCACTTATCACTACTAATGAAATCAAGGCACTATCAGGTGTCCAGACTGGAGAGCAAACCTTACTTGTTGTAATGCCAGGGGAATCTGTGTATACAAGGTCCAAAAAGTTAAAAGATCTGTGAGTACCTACATCTATTATTTACTCACAGCCTGATTCAGAGGCAAAGTCTAAAGCTCTTAAGCCATGATGATCGGTAGGAGAAACAAAACCTAATCACTCCCTACAATGAGTATTGAAATCACCAACAAAGACAAAAGAGGCAGTTCTATCATCTCGTATCATAGCCATAAAGGTAAAAAGACAATCGTAGATAGAAACTTCCATGTCAGGATTCTGGTAGATCGAACACAAATAGAAGTTGTTATACCTACCACAAACCCTTTTTTACCTGGATCTCATGACATCCGCATTCATAGCAGGACTTAAGAGAAGCAGAGTATTCAGTCCTAATATTCACCACCATTCCCCTGGCCCTAGGAATGGCATCACGTTTCAACATTATTGGCTTCTTAAAATCAGTTATAAGCTCAGATGAGTGCCTAATATTGGAAACCAGTCTCTGTGCACAAAAGAATATCATACTGTTTAAAGGCAACTGTAAGGTCTTGAATATTTGCATAAAGACCACGTATATTGCAATACAGTAGACGACATTGACGAAGTCTTGGACGTACTGGACCCGGATTTCACTCATTATCTCCAGACAGCATAAAAATTAATGGTAATAAAAATGAG
>NC_090737.1:76885017-76897517 GCF_036898095.1 Palaemon carinicauda
CGACAGTACCAAGTAGTTCACCATATCAATATATGAAACACTGGGAAAATCCTCAATATTTCGACTGAATGAATTCTGCATCTGGTATGGATCTAGGCCATCAATTAGATCGAGTTTCTGCTCTCATTGCCCATATTCGCTGTAGCAGCCGCCATGTTTTCGCTTTGTATGTCCTCCAGCATGGCCGCCGGCGATTCCCAGTGACGTCATTAAAAGGACTCTATAGGCACTTTAAGATCACCGTATGTCAAACACGAATAACCCAACTGCTGCAAGTCCCGAACGTAACTGTGGCCTAAAACACCGATTTTCATGTAACCTTTAACGAATATATGCTCAAAAATACCGACACTAAATAACACCGAAGGAAGGGCAGCAGGCAGCAATTTCTTCTATAGTCCCCCAGGGGTTCCAGACACAATATTTTAACTATGGGAAGGTAAAAACAAACAAAATGAGGTAAATAAAGCAAAAAGTTCTTGAAAGTCCAGTTATATTAATTTAATTAATATTTTTGATAAAAATTACTGGTTGAGACAACTAAGGCGATTAATTGCTGTCCTGCCTCCCTCAAGTTATTAACTTACTTCACCGGAAAACAACGGTATAAAGGAAGCCCCTACCAATAACTATCATGTCTCTCAGAATCTGAAAAACAAAAAGCACTCCCTGTAAAACTGGTTAGGTAAAAGGGAAACTAAATCAATTACGGGAATCCGTGTTTACAAAAAAAAAAAAAAAAAAAAAAAAAACTCAAAACGATAATCCATTCACTAAAAATACCTTCGATGGAATTCGATTTTAAATTCAAAAGAACACACCTTGTTCAAAAACTGTGATAATCCACCTAAAACAAAACTTTATAGGTAATAGCCTAACGTGGTAATCCACGAATAACAATTGATAAATTAACAATAAAAGTGGTAATCCACTGTAAAAAAAAAAAAAAAAAAAAAAAAAAAAAAAATTCACCTTTAACAAGGTCTTGAGAAGGGATTTAACTTAATCCTATGCATTAAATCATTACGGCTATGGTATCAAATCAACTCATGTTCAGATGTGAAAAGGCTGACTCACCTCAATACTCCTGCCGTTCACTAAATCACTGTTGCTCCTGCTGCCCCCCAAAGTGGCATAGTGTCGGTATCACTAGGGGTTTATCCTTCCATGACCGAGAGTTGTAAAAATGTCCAATATACAAGAAGGGTTTTGCCTGAGAACTTACTTGGAAACTCCGATCGCTTCGACAAAAACTTCCAGCTCTCGGACAACAGCGTAAACAAGCAGTCACCTTAAAAAACAATACTAGGCGACAGATCACTAGTAACAAGGTTATTTAGAAGAACTAAAAGTCAACCCCGCTCAACACTTGAATATGATAAAAATAATATTACGAATAATATTTAGGAAGTTTGATATTTATCTTATGTTTAACAACAAAAGAAATCACTTTCAACTTTTCCAATTTTGGTTCACGATAAAATATTTTCTACACTGGGGGGAGGGGATTCAATTTATTTATATAAACAAAATAAATTGAATACAGAAATTCATGATAAATAGGACCCCCAAAACAAGAAAAGTTGAGACATTAAATTACAAAAAATATTCAATACATTCAATATACAAAGGTATATTAAAATTTAAATATAACATGACCTTATTCACAGTTGAATGCCCAACCAAATACTCTATATACTGACTATTTACAAGTAAAGTCTCTCTTATTCACCCAAAACACAAATCATTTTGAGCTTCCAATATTTTTCTAGTCCGTTGCGAGCTGCCACTAGCAGCCTGGCGTTTAACTCTAGTATCCTTGGGTTCTTGAGACTCCTGTACATCAACCTTAGAATCATTCGGAATTCCATCTTTCCGAGTGATAAGTGGGATAATGACTGGTGAATGTCTCTTCAGAAGTTCTTGGGTTTTCCCTTTAAGGATAGTGGCACCAGTAACCTCACCCAAAGTATTTGTAATAATCTCTTTTACAATGCCCATCGGATAGTCATTTGGCTTAGTGAAATTTTCTTTATTCAATACAATATCTCTAGGCGAGATCTTATTATGAGTGACTGGTTTGTATCTCTCAGGGACATCTATAGCTTAATGTATTAAATTAGCAATAAATTCTTCCTGATATAGTTAAACTAAATTGTTTCTCACCTTTTGCAATTGATTGTAATCTTGCTTAAACTTTGATTGAGAATAATTTTCAGAAATCCAGTCAGGGTCTCTCCGCCCATGTAATTCGGGAATTATATTAACCGATATCAGATCATACCCGTGAATCAAATTTTCTGGGGTGATAGGTTCTGGAATGTCATCGCCGATCTGATCCCTTAAAGCTTCTTTAAATGCTATTGGCCTACGATTGACTATTTTGAATTAAAAACGCAAAGTCATGGTATTCTAAGACATTCTTACCAATAGCTCCATAGCTCAATCTTTTAACAAGTTTAACACATACTTCCACCATCGAACCTAACTGACTATGACCATTGACAAATTGGTCAAACTTTAAAGATTGGACCCCATTGCGTTCAAAATATGACTTCGAGTCTCATGATCTTTGATGTAGTCAATAATTATATTAGAGGCAGAGACTAATTGGGAGCCTAGGTCACTAATACATTATTCAGGGTTTCCAAACTGGAAACAATGAATCTGAAAGGCTTTAAGTAATTCTTTAACAGAAAGATCTAAACAAATAATCAAATTAACTGCTCTAATCCACATACAAGTGATATATAGTAGATAGATTTTTCCTTTCTTACCCCGTTGTTTAACGCTCAATGGGCCAATGAAATCCATAAATAAATATCTAAAGGGGACATTGGGTGGTGACACTCTCCATTTCCTGTAGGGAGACTGATTAATACTGATGGTTCTTGACTTAAACATACGACAAAAAACAAATTCTCTAAGGTTTCTCTTAACCACTGAAAAATATGACGGTACGTAAAACCGCTTTCTCATTTCTGACAAAACAGAGTAACATCCCGTATGGTTGAGCTTTTTGTGCAGGTTATGCACAATCAGGGAAGTTAGATGCCTATTTCTAGCCAGCAACAAAGGAAAACCATGCCTCCGAATGAGTTTGTCACACTTGCTACGTACTCGAAGCAAACCATCGTTGTCAACGTAAATATTAAGCTGACCTACTATGTTAGGCATGTCTTTTTTTCTTTGAGTAGGACAGCTGAAATATGTAAAAATCTCAGGGAAATGTGCCCGTTGATCCTGTAGTATAACTAGCTTGCAAGCTCTTTCATGTATACTATTGCTCTTTAATTCTAAGTAAGCAAATTTATTGGAGTCCTTAGCTTTCAAACGACCCTTTAACTTCTCTACGAAAAGAATAACTTTCTCATGAATAGATACAAGTAAATCGAAACTGGAAAATTCTTCAGATGAAAGAAAATATTCAAAATTATCTGACGTGGCTACAACATTGGAACTAGTACACAGTGTGACGGCCCGAGAGAAGGTTGTGACTCAAAAAGCAGGTTGAAAGCAACCGAGTAATATATTATAGAACTCTCTCCTTTATATACAAAACCTCAAGGCAACAGGAAATTTCATGTTAAAAAAACAGACAATGTTACAGAGGAAAAATGCAGACATGTTTATTCTGCTTTTTTTTAGTGCGAGGGAAGAGCGAAGATACAAGCATAATATATACAAAATGAAGTATGTACGATCGTGTGACACACAGTTGGTACATGGATCTCCCCCTAAAAATGACACTGTACATGTTAAATAGGACGCCCCGATTTAGAGAGGCGAACTGTAGGCGGGTCATCTGGCAGGAGATAAGCAGGTTTTAGACGATCAATGGAGACCCAGTCTTCTTTGCCACGAATGTTTAGTAGGAATGCTTTCGGACTGCGTCGGATCACAAGGAAAGGGCCCGTGTAAGGGGGCGTTAGCGGTGGCTTGCTAGTGTCGTTGCGCAGGAAGACGTGCGTTGCAGAGTGCAAGTCTGTTGGTATGTGATGCTTCGCTGGGGGCTTGTAAGTCTGTCGGCATGGAGTAAATTTTCCCAAAACGTGACGTATGTGCTGGAGATCGTCGGAGGAGGTTGTAGGAGGAAAAAATTCATCAGGGACGCCATACACCATTTCAGCTGCCGAGACGTCGAGGGCGTCTTTAGTCGTAGGAGGACCCAGGGAAGGTGAGTAAGCCAGTTGCAATCCTTGCAGCGGGACATCAAGGCTGCTTTGAGGGTGCGATGAAAACGGTCAACCCTTCCATTGGCAGCGGGGTTGTAGGCCGTTGTCTGATGTAGGGTGATGACCAGGAGATTCGCTAATGATGTCCACAATTGAGAGGTGAAAGTGGTTCCCCTGTCAGAAGTAATATGCTCAGGGATACCAAATCTTGCAATCCATCCAGAGAGTAAGGCAGATGTACATGCGGCAGACGTTGCAGTTTCCATGGGAATGGCTTCAGGCCAGCGAGTGGAGTGGTCGATGACGGTGAACAGGTAACGATGTCCTTGTGATGTGGGTAGGGGGGCTACAACGTCGACGTGAATATGTGCGAAACGACACTGAGGTTGAGGAAAGGTGCGCACTCATGAATCCATGTGTCGATGTACTTTGGAAGTTTGGCAAGAAGTACAGGAGCGGACCCAATCCTTAGCATCCTTAGAAATGCCGTGCCAAATGAAATTTGCCTTCAGCAGCTGTGCAGTAGAACGGCACGAGGGATGTGAAAGGCCGTGAATGAAATCAAACACCTGCCGGCGCATGGGAGCAGGAATCCAAGCTGCGGTCTACCAGTACTGACATCACAGAGGAGGGTGGTGTTGGAGTCTTCGAGGGGGAAGTCTTCCCAACGGAGGAATGTGCAGGATGTCCTACCTGCTTGATACTCTGGATCCTGTCGTTAGGCTTCATCCAAGGCGTTGTAATCCAATCCCAGTTGAACGGCAGCCAAAGTGTTTCTTGACAGGGCATCGGCAACGGAATTAATTTTCCCAGGGACGTATTGAAGGGTGCAATTATATTCAGCCACGGCGGAGAGATGTCGGCGTTGCCGGGCGGACCAGGCATCAGACTGTCAAGTAAAGGAGTGCACCAGAGGCATTTGGTCTGTGTGAATGACGAAGGGCGTACCCTCTAAGAAATGGCGAAAGTGACGGACAGCCAAGTGCACCGCCAGCAATTCTCGATCGAAGGTAGAATAACCCAATTCTGCCTTGGACAGTTTTCTGCTGAAGAAGGCCAATGGGCGGGGCGAGCCGTTAACCACCTGCTCGAGTACGGCACCAATAGCGACGTCGCTGGCATCGGTGGAGAGAAGGAGAGGGGCATGTGGGATAGGAAAAGTGAGAGCAGCAGCAGTTGATAGGGTCTTCTTTGCATTGCAGAAGGCTGCTTCTTGAAGGGGACCCCACTTCAGGTCCTTGGGCTTGCCCTTGAGGGAGGCGTAGAGGGGAGCAAGTGTGGCGGCAATGGTTGACAGAAAACGGTGATAATAGTTGATCATGCCCAGGAATTCCTGCAGAGCTTTGACGGTCGAGGGCGCGGGGAAGTTCTGAACGGCTTCTAAGTTCTCAGGGAGGGGATGGACTCCTTCAGGAGTGATGCAGTGCCCTAAGAAGAACACTTCGTTGGCGCCAAAGGTACACTTGTCGTACCGGCCTACAAGGCCGTTTTGTTGCAGGCGGTCAAGCACGATGCGTAGGTGACGGAGGTGTTCCTCTTTTGAGGAGGAGAACACAAGTATGTCATTCACATAACATACACAGAAAGGGAGGTCCCTTAAGATGCCATCCATGAGACGTTAAAACGTGGCCCTAGCATTACAAAGTCCAAAACTGGAGTAATTGAAGTTGTATGTACCAAACGGAGTGGTGATGGCGGTCTTGGGGATGTCTTCTGGGTTCATGGGCACCTGATTATACCCCTTCAGGAGGTCGAGCATAGAGAAAACCTTCGCTTTGTGCAGGTAGGAGGTCACGTCGGCAATGTTTGGGAGGGGGTAGTGATCCGGTTCTGTTTGCATGTTCAGGCGCCTGTAATCCCCGCACGGACGGAGGGAGCCGTCTTTCTTCAGGAAGATGTGTAAGGGTGACGACCATGGGCTGGAGGCCTTTTGGCAAAGGCCCATTTCCTCCATTTCGGCGAATGTCTGTTTGGCGGCTGCCCATCGTTCCGGTGCCAGACGTCTGAATTTTTTGAAGACTGTGGGTCCCGTCGTCTTGATATGGTGATAAATACCATGCTTGGCAGGAACCGTGGGCGTTTGGCGAAGTTCTGGATGGAAAACTTTCGGGTACGACGTGAGGAGGTGGGCGTAGGCGTCCATGGGTGCACTGATGTGGAGCGCGAGATTAGAGCCGGCGGGTTGAAGAGGTGTCGAAAAGTAAGAGTCTGCGTTGACCAATCGTCGGTGGGCGACATCGACCAGAAGGTGGAAATGAGAGAGGAAATCTGCACCGAGGATTGGTAGTGTGACGTCAGCAACGAGAAACTTCTAATTGAATTTACCGTTTCCAAACGATAATGTGAGGTTATCGTAACTGTAGGTGGGTATCGCACTTCCGTTGGCAGCTATCAAGCGGACGTCGGCAGATGTAGACAGACTACGTCGTGTCTTGAAGAGTTCCCTTGGTAAAAGAGATCGACAAGCACCCGTGTCAACCAAAAATCGCACGCCCATTCCTGCATCATGTAAAAAGAAAAGATTAAAAACACGGGAGTCCACCGCCATGAGCGATGGCCTACTCACAAGTTTTTTGGCCACTGATAATCCTCGGCACATTTCTTCGCGGTTGCCCCGAATCTGAAGTGGTAGTAGCAAAACTGCGGCGGAGGGGAGGTAGTAAGTGGCTGTAGAAATAGTTTGTTGGGGCGCGAGCGATTGGTGGTTGGTGGGTGGCTTGGTCGCCGCTTCGGCACATCACGGGGTAGGCGTGTATTTCCTACGGCATTCATGTCAGCTCCGGTTGACGTTGAATAGGCATCCTTTTCATCAGGGGTGGAGGCGTTGATGGAGGTCTTGAAGTGGCTGTCCATAAGGGCGTCGGCTTTGGTCATCAAGTCCTTTATGGGTAAACTATCGACATCGGGTATGGCAGCGCGTATAGGTACGGGTAAACGGCGTATCCAAAGGGCACGAAGTAGGTTCACCTCACGAGGAGAGCCGTCTGCGGCAGGTTGAAGGCAAGCGATACTGGTCATTTCCCTGAGGGCGAGCGAAGCCCTTTGGTCCCCCAACGGTTGTTGCGAGAGCTGAAAAAGCTTTGCTATACGTGCGGCTGGCGTCGGCGAGTACTGTTGCAGAAGGTATGTTTTGAGGGTGTCGTACGCTATTGGGGTGTCTCCTTGTTCACAAAGCCAGTTGGATATTTCCGGGAAGGTGTCCTCAGGTATCGCCGCGAGAACATAATCTGCTTTGGTGGTTGAGCGAGTCACGTCCTTGATGCGAAGCTGGACTTCTGTGCACTGAACCAAGCAAACGCCTCTCCGCTTACGAACGATGAAAGTTTCAATGGGGCATTCACAGCGCCATCTTCCGTAGAGTCTGCCATAGTACCAACGATGGAGGGGCGAGGAGGGTGGGGGTGGAAGGCGGTGGGAGCGAGTCTACTTCCGGGGTCACCAATTTGACAGGCCGAGAGAAGGTTGTGACTCAAAAGGCAGGTTGAAAGCAGCTGAGTAATTTATTATAGAACACTCTCCTTTATATACAAAACCTCAAGGCAACAGGAAATTTCATGTTCGAAAAACAGACAATGTTACAGAGGGAAAACGCAGACACATTCATTCTGGTTCTTTTTAGTGCGAGGGAAGAGCGAAGATACAAGCATAATATATACAAAATGAATTATGTACGATCGTGTGACACACAGTTGGTACAATAGACTCCTCCGTTTCCAAACTATTATCCAGCTTGCACTCTGCATAAGGATTTGGAACCATAAATGATAAGTTACCATTTTCACTTCATAGGAAGGTTTCCTTTTCCTTAAAACATTCAGGACCAAAATAAAAACTGGTTTGCATCAACTTGCGATATGAAAGGCAACGAGTTATGGCATCTGCGGGATTTTCATTCCCTCCAACAAAAGCAAAATGGACTGGGTGTTTACCACGTAAGTTCTCTACATGGTGAATTCGATTCATCACAAAAACTGACCGTTTCTACATTTTTGACAATTTATTAGTAGAAGAATTCAACCAAGAGAGCGCTACCCGACTATCAGAAAACACATGAAGGCCAATAATATTCAAAGGATTGATGCATAATGGTCCAGCTAATTCGTTATACAAATCTAAAATCACTTCCGTTGCAAAGGCTACTCCCTGCATCTCCAAAGATGGAATGCTTTTACTTTCCACCTGTTTATTTATCATACGATTTTTTGCCATCACAAAACTTGACGACATAGAATCAATATCAATGATATACACAATAACACCATATAGTAATTTAGGGCTATCACAGCAAGCAGCCAAATGAAATTTTCCATCCCTACGTCCAACAAATCTATCAATAGCAATATCAGGAGTAGAATTGGCCTGATTAGCGATTTACGTAACTCTGGTGATTATTGATCGTCCCATCCTAAATTTCTATCACACTGAAGAACATGAAGAAATAATATGCTTCGATTTAGGATGGGTCCAGTAAAACCAAAAAGATCAAAGTGAGAGGCAATGGTACTTAAAATTTCCCTCTTAGTTTTTGCCTTACCATTCAACTGAAATTTATTTGCTAACAGACAATGAAGCGTTCGATTCCACTGCATACCTAGAAGTTTAACCTCCTCTCCCGTTTCAGAACCTGTGCAGGAATCTATTTCTCCCTGTAGGGACCTGTCATTAATAACGAACTGTTGTAAATCAAAACCATAAGGAGAAAATATAGATCCTACCACAGAATATGAACAGTGCAGATTCTCAATTTCATTTGCACTAAAAGCACAATTGTCCATATAAGACAAAAAATAAATGCACCTTTGTAATTCATTCAACTGGTTTTCATCATGCTCAGCATCTGAAATCAAAATCTTGTAAAGACCGAGCATCAACAAAGTTGGGGAACATCTTAAGCTGAAGCTCAACCTAACATTTCGATATGCAACAATGGTAAAATCTCCCTTCTCAACATTTTTATACCATAAAAAACAAAGTCTGTTAGCATCAACATCACTTAATGCAAACTGGTTAAAGACCTTACATAGATCAAAGCATACTAACAATTTATCAAACCTTAAATGTAGTAATGATGAAGAAAGTTTCTGATTTAGGCATGGACCTGCATGTATGGCCTGGTTATGACTTATTGTCTGACCCTTGGTCAAGTCTCTTTCACACAACTCTACATTTGGTAGTTTCGCGATTCAATTTAAATACACCCATATGAGGCAAAAAGAGTGTTTTGGGTGTTCATGTACAAACTGATCAAGATTAGGAATCCTTTCTATTATTCCAACCCTTTCCTGTTCTTTTAGGGCTTCATCCATTAACTGTAAATGAGATGGATTTCTCTTTAGTTTTTTAAGATTAGATTCCAAAATAACTTTTGCCAAATGAAAATTTCTACCAAGCATATGAGATACTTTTGCATTCTACAAAAGTGGCCTAACTAATCTACCCTCCTCATTCTGAATCGTGAGATCCAAACAATATTTGACAAGCTGATCATGCAGCTCTGAATTGTCCAAATCATAAACTTCATTGTCCAAGTGAATATATTTATTACAAATACTGGCAAGCACATCATCTGTGGCTTTATCTAACTCTGAACGAATTACATTACCTTTTTCATCGATTACACTGAATTCTGAAACCTTAATTGGATAATGAACATCACACTTACCCAGAGAAGATGGCTTATCTATCTTTACACCTAAACCAGTAACATACTGATGACAATTTATAACCGAGGAGGACGGATGTAGATAAGGAATATCCTTCAATAAGGTGTCAATTTCACCTTCAAGAAGGACACCAAACAGGGTCATAGCAACATAGACTTGCTATTCCTACCAAAAACTACTTATGTGAGTGGTAAACAAATATCCTGATTTAGTTCTCAAAATCAAATCAATATTTTCAATGCAATCACTATTAGGCATTAGAAACTCATCAACCAACACACCCCCTTTCGTCTGGAAACCGTAAACCACTTTGCCCAAACCTTTTAATTTCAACTTATGTTAATAGATGGGATACATAATGCCTCTATTTTGTGAATAGCATTACCAATTATTATTACAAATTCCACTAGTTTTTATGCATATTTCTGAGAAACATTGATACCATTTATTCTCAATTCAACCTTGGCTTATAATACCTTTAAATCCAAAGCATTGGCTAGTTCCTCACTAATCAGATTTAACTGACTTCCATCATCCTTCAATGCTCTTATGCTTCTGTCTTGGATGCTACAAGAAAAGGTAGGGAGAATGCTAGAATCACAGTCCAAATTACTTTTAAGAGCCTCCATTATAACTAAGTTATTATTAGATTCCATTGACGAATTCTTATTGTCCTTTTTTCGAGAAAGTCTGAGTAGATTCAGATCTTTTATCATTAGTAGATGCTGATTTTTTACTTTTCTTACAGAGGAAACTAAAGTGCCATGCTTTTCAAAACTTACATTTCATCTTAAATTAATATGTTACATTTGTCAGTAGTGTGACTCAAGCTTGCACACTTATAACACCCATTTAAAGATTGAATTTTGTCAAGCTTAGTGGTAACATCCGAAAAAAATTCACATTTATTAATAGGATGCGAGGCAGGTTTGCCTTCTGTGGTACACAAGACACAAGGAAAGAAATTTGACGGTTTCCTTAGGGAACTAACACTAGCTGCATAACTTGCACTATTCTTCCTATGAATATGATTATCATGCAATTTATTTTCTATATTAGACCTCTTACTTTGCTCATTGAATCTTTCACAGGCCTCAAAGAAATTATCATTATTTTCCTTCAGTGTTGGCATTGATGAATTAGTAATCTGGGTTAAGTGTACTTTAAATCGATTGTCTAAACCATGCCAGAAAAAAATACCTAAAAAATTCCTCACGTCTCAGAGACAAACTTTCAGCTGCTTGACTTAGATTTCTTATCTGCGAAATATATTCAAATGAATCACTTTCTAATTTCATATTAATTTCAGAGATTTTTTTTATGGTATTAAAAATTCTGATGTCTTTAGATGCTAAGGCCTCTGTTAGTAATTTCTTGTCATGAACATAACCCTTCTTGTCAGATTCTAATGTTTCTAAAAGTACTAAGGCTCTTCCACTGATTTGGTGCTTTAACAGAATAAATTTGTCATATTCTGAATGTTTCAACATAGACGATTTGTCTTCAAAATCTTTAAAAAACTTCAATAGATCCTCCCCTTCTAGGCTACGAAATTCTGGAAGCGGAGTAGTGGGATTCTTTAACAAATTTCGGGCAGTATCAACACTAACATTAGAATGGGTAACATTTCGTGTAAGCTCAGCAGTATATTCCCTAATTTTAACAAAATAACTTTCACAGGAATCAAGTTCTGCATTTAGCCAAGTTTCTTCCTCCTCTTCAGACCATTTGAGCTTTTGAATTTCACCATTATACTTCTTAAGCGATTCTAAATGATCTTGTAACTCGGACTTAATCTTATCCTTTCCCAATTCAGTTAACTGACAATAATTAGTCCTTTTATTAGAACATTGTCACTAACTTGCGAATATATTTTCGGGAATTAATCAAAAACTTTAATTCAGACGCCATGTTTAATTAGGAATTTGCTTTTACAATGTCTGATAAACGATTATAGATCCACTGAAACAGACAGTCTAAACCCCCTCTATTTAAATGAATGTCGTCAGCTTTGAAATAGCTAGGGTCATCGAGTTTTGACGAACCGTTAATCAATAAAGTCTTATATTTAAAGGGTTGAAGGTCTAACCACTTATTAAAATTTCTAGCCAATTTTTTATACAAATCTGCAGAAGGGGTGCCGTGTCTATTAGTAAATTTCAAGTGGTGAATTTCAACGTGAGCAACAACAAATAGTGAATTTGGTAACCTTAATCTCAAAATAGCAAAGAAACTTTCACAATCTGCTATAACAATATTCAAATCCACATTCTCCCTTATATCGTTTCCACCCAAAAATACAACGGTCACTCCTGGATTATATTCAGCCAAAACGTCCAACAACTTCGGATTAAGTATAAAGTTCCTATATCCGAATCCAGCATATGCCAAAAATTCAATAGGCACTTTAAGATCACCGTATGTCAAACACGAATAACCTAACTGCTGCAAGTCCCAAACGTAACTGTGGCCTAAAACACCGATTTTCATGTAACCTTTAACGAATATATGCTCAAAGATACCGACACTAAATCACACCGAAGGAAGGGCAGCAGGCAGCAATTTCTTCTCAAGTCCCCCCAGGGGTTCCATACACAATATTTTATCTTTGGGAAGGGAAAAACAAACAAAATGAGGTAAATGAAGCAAAAAGTTCTTGAAA
>NC_090737.1:76906991-76909491 GCF_036898095.1 Palaemon carinicauda
CCTGAATTTGACAGGTATATGTATAGAAGAATTGTCATTGACTTTTATCTTTCTTCGTGACAGAGTGGTATGGTCACTGGCATACAGATATCCTGGACGAGGGTTCAAATCCCCGCCGGTCCGATATCATAGTCTTTGGGCGGTTCCCGCCCTTGGGCTGTGATCCCGAGGTCGTTAAGAGAATCCAGACTTTAATGTATTAATATATATGGCTTATTTGAAATATGAAAGAAACACGTTTAAATGTGCAAAAAATTTATCATAAATCGAATGCCAAGTCCCAAACCTACCAATTAGCTACGATGGTGAAGATGGGTTGATTTCAATTCTAAGTACAGAAAACCTGAATTTGACAGGTATATGTTTAGAAGAATTGTCATTGACTTTTATCTTTCTTCGTGGCGGAGTGGTATGGTCACTGGCATACAGATATCCTGGACGAGGGTTCAAATCCCCGACGGTCCGATATCATAGTCTTTGGGCGGTTCCGCCTTGGGCTCTGATCCCGAGGTCGTTAAGAGAATCCAGACTTTAATGTATTAATATATATGGCTTATTTGAAATATTGAAAGAAACACGTTTAAATATGCAAAAAAATTATCATTAATCGAATGCCAAGTCCCAAACCTACCAATTAGCTACGATGGTGAAGATGGGTTGATTTCAATTCTAAGTACAGAAAACCTGAATTTGACAGGTATATGTATAGAAGAACTGTCATTGACTTTTATCTTTCTTCGTGGCGGAGTGGTATGGTCACTGGCATACAGATATCCTGGACGAGGGTTCAAATCCCCGCCGGTCCGATATCATAGTCTTTGGGCGGTTCCGCCTTGGGCTCTGATCCCCAGGTCGTTAAGAGAATCCAGACTTTAATGTATTAATATATATGGCCTATTTGAAATATGAAAGAAACACGTTTAAATGTGCAAAAAGTTTATCATTATTCGAATGCCAAGTCCCAAACCTACCAATTAGCTACGATGGTGAAGATGGGTTGATTTCAATTCTAAGTACAGAAAACCTGAATTTGACAGGTATATGTATAGGAGAATTGTCATTGAATTTTACCTTTCTTCGTGGCGGAGTGGTATGGTCACTGGCATACAGATATCCTGGACGAGGGTTCAAATCCCCGCCGGTCCGATATCATAGTCTTTGGGCGGTTTCGCCTTGGGCTCTGATCACGAGGTCGTTAAGAGAATCCAGACTTTAATGTATTAATATATATGGCTTATTTGAAATATGAAAAAAAACACGTTTAAATGTGCAAAAAGTTTATCATTAATCGAATGCCAAGTCCCAAACCAACCAATTAGCTACGATGGTGAAGATGGGTTGAATTCAATTCTAAGTACAGAAAACCTGAATTTGACAGGTATATGTATAGAAGAATTGTCATTGACTTTTATCTTTCTTCGTGGTAGAGTGGTATGGTCACTGGCATACAGATATCCTGGACGAGGGTTCAAATCCCCGCCGGTCCGATATCATAGTCTTTGGGCGGTGCCGCCATGGGGTCTGATCCCGAGGTCGTTAAGAGAATCCAGACTTTAATGTATTAATATATATGGCTTATTTGAAATATGAAAGAAACACGTTTAAATGTGCAAAAAATTTATCATTAATCGAATGCCAAGTCCCAAACCTACCAATTAGCTACGATGGTGAAGATGGGTTGATTTCAATTCTAAGTACAGAAAACCTGAATTTGACAAGTATATGAATAGAAGAATTGTCATTGACTTTTATCTTTCTTTGTGGCGGAGTGATATGGTCAATGGCATACAGATATCCTGGACGAGGGTTCAAATCCCCGCCGGTCCGATATCATAGTCTTTGGGCGGTTCCGCCTTTGGCTCTGATCCCGAGGTCGTTAAGAGAATCCAGACTTTAATGTATTAATATATATGGCTTATTTGAAATATGAAAGAAACACGTTTAAATGTGCAAAAAATTTATCATTAATCGAATGCCAAGACCCAAACCTACCAATTAGCTACGATGGTGAAGATGGGTTGATTTCAATTCTAAGTACAGAAAACCTGAATTTGACAGGTATATGTATAGAAGAATTGTCATTGACTTTTATCTTTCTTCGTGGCGGAGTGGTATGGTCAATGGCATACAGATATCCTGGACGAGGGTTCAAATCCCCGCCGGTCCGATATCATAGTCTTTGGGCGGTTCCGCCTTGGGCTGTGATCCCGAGGTCGTTAAGAGAATCCAGACTTTAATGTATTAATATATATGGCTTATTTGAAATATGAAAGAAACACGTTTAAATGTGCAAAAAATTTATCATTAATCGAATGCCAAGTCCCAAACCTACCAATTAGCTACGATGGTGAAGATGGGTTGATTTCAATTCTAAATACAGAAAACCTGAATTTGACAGGTATATGTATAGAAGAATTGTCATTGACTTTTATCTTTCTTCGTGGCGGAGTGGTATGGTCACTGGCATACAGATGTCCTGGACGAGGGTTCAAATCCCGCC
>NC_090737.1:76914491-76924491 GCF_036898095.1 Palaemon carinicauda
GTAGTAGATAGGAGTGTTAGGGCGAGTAATGTGGGAATACCTGTAAGGACAAATGAAGGGTTTAGGCAAGGGAATCAGGTTTGGAGGGATAGGAGTGCTAGTGCGCCGCAAGGTAGGTCAGGTAGTTGTATCCGTGAAGAGAAGTGTTATAGATGTGGGAAAGTAGGACATAAGAAGAATGAATGTAGATGGGCTCTAGGTGCTTGTTTTGGATGTGGTGAGGTAGGGCATAGAATTAGTGAGTGCAAGAAAGAGAAAGGGATAAAAGGTTATCGGTGTGGTATGACTGGGCACATAGCGAGTGGATGTCGGAGTAATCGTACAAATGTGATTTGCGGTAATTGTGGTAAGGATGGTCATTATGCTAGAATGTGCAAGGAGCCACGGGGTAAGTGTACTGAATGTGGTGCAGATGGGCATGTAGCTAGGGTATGTAGGAAGAAGGGAGTAAATCAGCCAGGATGTTCGGGAAACTAGAGTGTAAGAGGGTTCAGCTGGGTGAGTCCTCGAGTGTGTGCGGAGTGAATGTGATGCATGTTCGTGAAGGTTTACTACATGAAGACGTGATGGGCGAAAGAGCTTATGACTGCATGAGTGCAAAAGTAAATTTTAACCCTGGATAGGTACGGTCCTCGGACACCCCTTTAAGGGTATACTCGGACGCGAACGACCCCGACGCCAAAAAAAATTCTTGAAAAATCAGTTTTTGCAGTAACCTCCTTTTTTCTTTTGCCAAAAAAAACTTCAATGAATGCTTAAAACAACTGTAAAGATAAATACTACTCAGCTGCAGAAAAACTATTTATTATAAATATTTTAAAAAATTAAGTAGAAAAAAAAAAGACCTGACATAAAAATTCATAAAAAAAAAGTTTATACATATATACACAAATCCTTTTAGGAATTGATTCTTGAATGTTTAGGACACATCTTGATGTATTTTGGATGAAGTCAGACCCATGGAGGTGAAGATCTGAAATGAGAAAAAAAGGGTAACTTTTTTTGGCCAAAAAAAATTGTCCAAATTTCATGAATTTTTTTGGGTACCCAAATGAAATAGGAAGTGGCTAATTTTTTTAGGGAATAAACATATGTTATCCTAAAATAGAAATATGTAAAAAAATCTTCATTATTTTGTAAATTACATTTATATCAGGGGCCATATCTAAAGGTAATTTTTTGAGTACTTGGAAATTTCGTAAAAAAATACATATATTTAATATATAATATGATATTTATGCAGGTAAAAATATACCAAAATATCACAAATTCTATAGGGAACAAGAATATATATAGATAGGGCAGCTTACGCTTCGGATATGTCCACAAAATGGCCGCCAACCACACTGACTCAGACTCCCTAATCTGCCACTTGAAATGTAGGAAGGGTATGTCAATTTCAAGGTGTTATTTACTAATCTAATTATTATTGGATATGCATAAAAATTGTATGGTGGGTTGCTGGATAATTGTCTATTATTTTACGACTATAAAATTAAAATTCTGACCCAAAAAAATTTTTTTGAAGGGAAATAAAATCGAAAAAAAAAATGTAAAACAATATTTTAGCTAAAAAAATTTGATGATATTCAATCAAAAAAAAAGTAAACAAAATTTTCCGACAAATAAACATCTAGAGGAATCATTACTCTGTGATAGTTCCTTAGTACGTAGTAATTTTGAAAGAATTGGGAAAAAACGAAAAAATGGCAATCACCGGAAAATCGAACACATACCTATATATACGCCATATCTGGCTAAAAAAAAGATAGGCATGGGTAGCCAGATCATCTAGAAACACTTTCCAACACTATAAAAATATAAGTTTTGCGACACTACTTGCCAATTCCTTACGGTAACATGACTAAGCAAAAAAATGCAAAACAAATAAAGGGGGCACTCGTGGAAAAATGGCCATTCTAATATACGGCATTTCAGAAAAAAAAAATTTCAGCCACGTGCTAGGCAAACCATCAAGGCATATTTTCCGACAAATAAACATATAAATGAAATATTACTCTGTGATAGTTCCTTAGTACGTAGTAATTTTGAAAGAAATGGGAAAAAACGAAAAAATAGCAATCACAGGAAAATCGAACACATACTTATATATACGCCATATCTGGCTAAAAAAAAATAGGCATGGGTAGCCAGATCATCTAGAAACACTTTCCAACACTATAAAAATATAAGTTTTGCGACACTACTTGCCAATTCCTTACGGTAACATGACTAAGCAAAAAAATGCAAAACAAATAAAAAAGGGGCACTCGCGGAAAAATGCCCAACATTCTAATATACGACATCTCAGATAAAAAAAAAGACATGCACGTGTTAGCCCAACCATCAAGGCACACTTTCTAACACATAAACATGAAAAAAAAATCAATAATATACGGCAATTCCTTACTACGTAGTAAATTTTTACAAATATTGAAAAAAAAACAGAAATTGGCAACCGCAGTTAAATACCCAATATACCAATAACTACGTCGTATCTGACAAAAACAAAATCACGCATGGGTAGCCAGATCATCTAGACACACTTTCCAACATTAAAAAAGCAAAAGTTTTACGACACTATTTCGCAATATCTTACGGAAAAATGACTTGGCAAAAAAATTTAAAAAAATTAAAAAGGGACACTCGCGGTAAAATGCCCGACATTCTAATATACGACATCTCAGATAAAAAAAAAGACATGCACGTGTTAGCCCAACCATCAAGGCACACTTTCTAACACATAAACATGAAAAAAAAATGAATAATATACGGCAATTCCTTACTACGTAGTAATTTTTACAAATATTGAAAAAAAAACAGAAATTGGTAACCGCAGTTAAATACCCAATATACCAATAACTACGTCGTATCTGACAAAAACAAAGTCAGGCATGGGTAGCCAGATCATCTAGACACACTTTCCAACACTAAACAAGCAAAAGTTTTACGACACTATTTGGCAATATCTTACGGAAAAATGACTTGGCAAAAAAATGAAAAAAAATGAAAAAGGGGCACTCGCGGTAAAATGGTCCTCGTGGTGATGAACGACATTTCAACTAAAAAAAAAAACATGCACATGGTAGCCAAACAATCCACCAAGACTTTCCACAACTGATAACCTATACAAGTTGCACCATTCTACGACAATTTCATAATACGTAATAACTTTGATAATTATGCAAACTACCTCAGAAGGGTAAACTCGGACGCGAACGACCCCGACGCGTCTCAGAAATCGGGGAAGGAGTACAGCTACAGCAATGCACATCTGGACACTACTAGAGCGTGTAGGGGAGACACCTCCTGCAGGTCGATCACCCACAAATTCAGTCACAGGGGTGAGTCACGTGAGAAAAACCTGTTTTTTTTTGACGCTCGGGGTCGCAAACGACCCACCGTACCTATCCAGGGTTAATGGAATAGAGCTAGTTGGTCTGATTGATACTGGTTGTGGTGTCAATTTAATGTTTAGGAATGCATACGATAAGGTAAGGGATGTGTGTGAATTTAGGGGGTGTAAAGGTGAAGTGAAAGGTATCGGTAATTTAAGTATGTCTGTGCAAGGAAAGTTACGTGAAAATGTTAAGATTGGGGGGCTGATAATGGAAGATAATGATTTTTATGTAGTTGAGGGAGTAAATGACAAATACGATGTGTTGTTAGGTTATAACTTCTTGAAAAAATGTGGTATGATTGTACATCCTAGTGTAAATATGATAGAGATGAAAGTTAAGGGTAAATTTTGTGGGGAATTTTATTTGAATGAAGATGGTAGTGTATGTACGAAGGTATGGAAAGGTGTGCCGTTAATAGCAAAAGAAGGTGTTAAATTGTCAAGAGATGCGAGTGAGGTTGTCAGTGTAAAAGTGGCATGGCCGAATAGTCTGGGAATTGCCAATAGTGACAATTGTGAATATGTAGTGGAAGGTTCGGAAGCAAGTAAATTGTTGAAAACAAGTGTGCATGTGTATGATGGTATTTTGAATTTGCAGGAGCCGAAGGTGTATGTGATCTTGTTGCCGACTGTAAGGAGGAAGAGAATACAGGGTATACGTGAGGGTGATTGCATGGGATGTATATATACGTTGGTCAATGTAGAGGATGAAAGGTATGTTAAATTGAGACATGTTATGACGGGTAAGATAAAGCAGGATGACGATTGGGACTATGAAAGTTTGAAAGAAAGAATTAATGTAGATGAGAATAAAAGTGAGGGAGAAAGGGAACAATTGTATAGGATGTTATGGGATAGACTGAGAGTTTTGAGTCGTGGTGACGAGGATTGTGGGGGATCAAAGCTGCCTGAATTTAAGATAGTTCTTAGTAATGATACCCCCATATATCAGCGTCCCCGACATTTTTCTCCGCCTATTGCCAGAGAAATAGAAGAGCAGTGCCAGGAGTTAGAACAAATGGGTGTAATAGAAAGGAGTGAGAGTGCCTGGAATAGCCCTATTGTACCTGTAAGAAAGCCGGATGGAAGTTTACATATGTGTATAGATTATAGGAAGGTGAATGAAGTAACTGTTAAAGAACGTTTTCCGATGAATGTAGTGTCTGACTGTGTGTATAAGATGCATGGTATGAAAGTTTTTACAAAGTTAGATTTAGTTAGGGGCTATTACCAGATGCCTCTGGCAGAGGGGAGCAGGCCCATTACGGCATTTTCAAGTAGAAATTGTCATTATCAGTTTAAAAGATTAAGTTTTGGCCTTGCTAATGCGCCTGCTGCCTTCCAGAGGGCAATGAATGTAGTTTTGGCTGGGTTTGATAGACAGAAGGTGACAGTTTTTATTGATGATATTTTGATTGCTAGTGAGACTGTTGAAGAACACATGCAGTTGCTTGGAGCAGTATTAGAACGGTTGATAGAAGTTGGTGTGAAAGTTAAGCTTGAAAAGTGTACATGGTTGGCCGGGGAGGTGGAATTTCTTGGGCATGTGGTGAGTGAATCGGGTATAAGGAAGAATGAAAAGTTTGTGAGTAAGGTGAGAGAGTTTCCACGTCCTCATACGGTGCGTGAGTTGAGAGGTTTTCTTTGGTCAGAGATTGTTCGGGAATAGGGAAGCCTTTGAATGAGTCGACAGGTAAGAGAAATAGTACGAGACTGAAATGGGATGAGCGTATGATTGAAGCATTTGAAAACTTGAAAGAAGAGGCTGCGAGAGACGTCACTTTGGCCTTTCCCGACAATAGTGAGCATGCGAGTATGCTAGAATTATATACGGATGCTAGTGGGATTAGTATGGGTGGTTGCTTGGTTCAAATGCAAAGAATAAACGGAGATAAACAGTTGAGAGTGATAGCGTATGTAAGTAAAGCATTTAATAAGGCTGAGCGAAAGTATTCCACGATTGAAAGGGAGTTGGCTGCTATAAGGTTTTGCGTGAAAGCGTTGAAGGTATTTTTGTATGGTGTGAAATTTATTGTGCGTACTGACCATCAGCCCCTAGTGTACATGATTAGGAAAGAGTTTGTGAATGCTAGAGTTGCGAGGACAATAGAGGATTTGAATGAATTTGACTTTAAGCTAGAATATGTACCTGGGAGTAAGAACGTGATAGCAGATGCGATGTAAAGAATGCATGGTAAGATAGAAGAGAGTAGCGAGAATGATAGTAATTTTGAAAGGTTGCCGGAAGATTTAGTGGTGGTAAAAAGTTTTGAAGGGGATGACATGGTGTATAAATGTATTTTGTGTGGGTTAAATAAGTTTAAATTGAAGGGTTTGAATAGGGATATACCTGCTAGTGTAGATGAGCTTAGAATGAGTGTTAGGAATGAAGTATCGAAAGAAATGGCATATAAGGAGGAGGATAGTATGCTTGAGGGTGAATTGTTATCAAAAGTATTGTTGGTAGTAAGTATGTTATATGGTGTCACTGTTTATTTGTATTTTGGGTGGAATCGTCCGATGCAGTACCGAGCAAATAAAGAGACTGAAAGGGAGTATATATTGAGGTTACAATGTAATGAAAGATGTTGCAAGTTGTTGAGTAAGAAGGAGGATTGTCCAAGTGATTTGAATCAGAGTGGTATGAGCATAGAAGATAGCAAAGATGACCATGGGTGTGATAAGGATGACCCTATTGATAGGAGAGTAAACATTTGTATGCATGGTGTAAAAGGAAGAATGATGACGTATGTGGGTATAAATGAGAATGAATACTGTAGTTTAATTGATACAGGTGCGCAAGTGTCATTAGTGAATATGTCTGTTATCAAGGAAATAGAGCGGTACAATTGGGAAGTGAAAAGGCAATGTATGAGTGTGAGAATTCATGGGATAGGTAAAGGAAGTTTGCTAGTTTGGGAAGAAGTGCGTTTGAAAGTAAAACTGGGAAGTATGGAGGTGGAACATAATTTTATTGTAATGGGAGAGAATGAGATGCCTAGTTGTTTTTTTATAGGAATTGACTTTTTAACCCTGGATAGGTATGCTACTCGGACACCCCTTTAAGGGTATGCTCGGTCGCGAACGACCCTGACTCCAAAAGAAATTCAGGAAAAATTTAGTTATGCATCAATCTGTATTGTTTGACTTGCTAAAAATACTTCAAAGAAGGCTAAAAACTACTGAAAATATAAATGATACCCATCTACAAAATAACTATTTATTGGAAATATATTAAAAATTTAAGTATACAAAAAAAAGACGACGTAAATATTCACAAAAAATAGAAATATACATATACACATAAATCCCTTTAGGGACACCTTCTTAGATGGCAAAGCAACAGCGTGTAATTGCTGGAAATAAGTTGGACCCATAGAAGTGAAGATCTGAAATGAGAAATAAAGGGTAACTTTTTTTGGCCAAAAAAAATTTGTCCAAATTTCATGAATTTTTTGGGGTACCCAAATGAAATAGGAAGAGGCTAATTTTTTTATAGAATAAACTCATATTATCCTAGAACAGAAATACATAATACAATGTGCACTAAGATGTAATTTGCTGTTATAACAGGGCGAAATCTAAAGGTCATTTTTTGACGGCCTAGTTCACAATGTAAATTTCTTATGAAAATCATTGTATCTCCTATAAAATATGATATTTATGCATTAAATTATACCAAAATATCATGAATTCTATACAGAACAAGAATATACAGAGATATGCCAACTTACCTTTCGGGTATGTCAACAAAATGGCCGCAGACCGCAACAACTCTTACAGTCCAATCTACCACTTGAAATGAAGAATGGGGTTGCAAGCTCCATATTATCATCAACATCTCTTTTTAACTCCATTAGAAGTGTGTTGATGACATCCAAGCCGAGGGAATACTGTCTGCTGGCCATTATTGAAGATAAATTCAAAATAAATAGAAACAAATCAAATTTGCAAAAAACAAAAAGAATTCAGAAATTAGCATTTGAGGGAAAATAGACCTCATGGCAATATATGGCATCTAAGCCAAAACCAATGTCATGCAAGTGGTAGACACACCATCCACCCACACTTTCCAACTATAAAGAACCAAACAAGTATCAACACTGTTCGACAATTTATAATTATGTAATAACTTTGCTGTTTGATCACTTACCCCTATAAAGGTATGTCAGGGTCGAGGTCGACCCCTGGGAGGGGGTAAAAAAACGGGGAAGGAGGGAAGTTAGACGAAAATCAGTCCTAAAACAGATAATGGCATGTAGACTAGTCACCCCTTGCAGGTCGATCACTTCCATATTCGAGACAGCTGATGATTTATGGGGAAAAAACAGGTTTTGAAAATGCTGTAGGGGTCGCAAACGACCCATCATACCTTTCCAGGGTTAAGATTGCATGATTTATCAGTTGATATTGGTAGTGGTTTGCTTCTGAAGAATTGATGTGAAGTAGTTGTGATAGAAGATAATAGTGTATTTATGGCGAATTTTGTTGGCATGGTTGATATTACGAGGAGTAAGGATGATCTACTGACTAAAGAGGAGGTGGAAGAAATGCAAGATGAATGTGAGGAAATTAAAGGGTTACGTGAATGTATGTTGAATAGTATTGAGGTAGAAGAATGGCCGTCCGATTTAGAGGTGTATAAGAAAGTTAGTAAGAGACTTATTGTGTGTAAGAATATTGTTTATTTTCTACATAAAGGAATGGATGAAGATATATATGTTCCTGTGTTTCCGATGCATGCAGCAGTAAGTATGTGTATGTTAGTGCATGACAGATATGGGCAATTGGGTAAGAATAAATTATGGGAATGCATGCGTGAGAGATTGTTTACACCTGGGTTGAGTCAGATATGTAAGGATGTAGCGACTACGTGTGAAGATTGCCAGAAAGGGAAGTATCAGAGAGTGCATGCTAATCCGCCTGTTTTGAGATTACGTATGAAAGAACCATTTGAGATGTTTGTGATTGATTGTGTTTCGTTGCCTGTGACTGCGAGAAGACATGTGGGAATGATTGTTATGGTTGATCACATGAGTAAATTTACCTATGCAATACCCATCAAGGATAAACGGAGTGAGACTGTTGCAAGAATGGTTGGTCAAGTGATGTTGCCGGTGTGTGTGTGTGTAAGCCTGTGAGAATGTTAAGTGATAATGGCCCTGAGTTTGTTGGATGGGAGTTTGAGCAGATGTTAAGAGAATGGGGTATTGAACATGTGTATTCGACTCCTTATATGCCAAGTGCGAATGGGTTGGCTGAAAGGACTGTAAGAACATTAACTGAAATTTTGCGAATGATGAGTAGATGTGATAATGATTGGGATTTGTATGTTGGTAGAGCGTTGTGGGCTTACAATGCAACAGTGCATAAGAGTACGGGTATGTCTCCATGTAAGTTTGTGTTAAATTTTGAAAAGATAATAAGACCGAGGTTGGGTGTGTCGGAGGATGATAGAGATGTGTGGAGGAAAGCAAATAAGAGGTTTGAAAGCTTTAAAGTTGGTGAGAGAGTGATGAAAGAAGTAATTGAAAAGGGTAGAATGAATGTAAATAAGGTGCGTGATAAATTTGAAGGTCCCTATGAGGTATTAGAAGTTGGTTCGAGTGGATTAAGTTACGTTTTGGGTAAGTTGTGTGTGGGTGGTATTGTGGAAAAAATTAGGGCCCACCACAACCAGTTGCATAAATGGAAAGAGGTACCTGAGTATATCCAAGAGAATGGGATGAGTAAATGGTTGAAAAGGAACAAGGGTGAACCTAGTATGTATGAGGACTTAGGTCTGGAAGGTAAACAGTTGGTGTTAGTAGAATATAAGAAAAGAAAGAATACAAGAGCTTAAAGTAAAGATGAAAGAAGGGGAAATTTTATAAGTAAAAGTGAGAATAGAAATAAGTATGACAAGGGTGTAAATGTGCAAGTGTGTATGGAAGATAAATGTGTTAATACAGATGAATCATGGCTGAGTATGAATGATACCTATAGTGTGTGTGGCTTTTCCTTAGGTGATGTAAAAGATAGGATGACGAATGCGAGAGTTAGAGATAGGAGAATGATTAGTAGCATGAATGAATCTTTTACTAAAGTTGAGAATGTTTTTGATGAAATGGATGAACTGTTTACAGAAATGAGTGTAATTATAGGGCCAGATGAGAACGAGGTAGATATGATTGTACATGATATATTAGATGGTAGGGATTTAGATAGGAATAGTGTTAATGTAGCGAATGATGGTGATAAGGAAGAAGTGAATGAGAGAGTATATGGAGGCCCAGTTACTCGGAGTAGAGGTCCCGTTCCCGACTGCGACTGGGTTATGAAAAAAATAATGTAAGTGTTGTGTGAGAAGGATTTGGCAAAGTAAGGGGGAAGGAATGTGGAGGATTTATTTTTGCTTTATTTTAATTTCTGGTTTTGCCAAATCCTGAGAGAGAGAGAGAGAGAGAGAGAGAGAGAGAGAGAGAGAGAGAGAGAGAGAGAGAGAGAGAGAGAGAGAGAGAAGAGAGAGAGAGAGAGAGAGTGGTAGTTAGCGAATGATTGTTTGTAGTGGGAAAAACTGTCGGTATATTTGAGGTTGTTTGTTTACATTTTTTAGTTAGG
>NC_090737.1:76931991-76964491 GCF_036898095.1 Palaemon carinicauda
ACTTCCCACGTCTTTCAGACATCACACTAGTGTTATTCTAGAAAACAAAAGAAACAACTGCTCTTGCTTTACTTGTTCATAACGAAGAGAAAAGATAAAACAAACTCTTCTCTCATTTTAAAAAGTTTCTACAGAGCGTATCAGATATTACATTATATTTTCCATTTTAAAAATATCTTCATATTGTTATCAGTTATTTATTGTCTTCATCGCATTAGGGGTTTATTGATTTTCCTGAATTTTTCCAAAGAAACCTGCGGATTATGATCACTATGTGTAGTTAACATGAAAACTACGTGTACATATCTCAAGTAGTTGCAGGGTTAAGTCTGAGTGATGCGTCCTGTTAATTTTTTTCTATAAGGATCCTACTATGCCAATGTTCATGGATATCCATCATGGAATTAAATTCCTTGCTAAACTTCTGTACAGTCATGTGATTTATTACAACATTAAAGAGATTAGTTATGAGAGCGTTTATTCCTAAAAATAGTGGCACAATTCTGTGGAAATATTGAATGAACGGATTTTTAGTTGCTGGGATTTGAAAAAAAGTTTTGGTACCCCCTATGTTCCTATCTCTTACAAGATCTATCCAAGATCCAATTTATGACCTAAGTAAGTGAGAGATGTTTTCAAAAAATAAAAATTTTCCAGATCTAGAACCGGTTACGCTTTTGCAAGGGCTTCCGGGACTTTCACGGAAATTCTTGAGTATTCTTCCAAACTCTTGAAAATGTCACAAGATTATCTAAACACACGACTCGGTTATCGAGGGCATTTAAAAGTTCACTCATCAACCTTTGGAAAGTACTGTCATAAAATTAGGTTCTCAACTGTTGAACAGTGTTATAAAAGCTGATTGTTACCGGGAGCGTTTATTTATAGGTATGTTTACCAATAACCTATGGCCAAGCCAAGTATAGAAATAAATTTGGTGTTTCCCATTCTATCTAAGCAGTCTTCAATCTTGAATATGGAAAATACTTTGCATTGTTACCTTATTTACTTATCTGAAATCCATGCATATCTTATCTGATCCATCTTCACTTTTCACTCTCATTAGACACTATCAAATCATTATCTCCCATATACCTAATATAAATTCTTAGTGATTTTGCCTTTCCTGGGATCAGACGATATGGACTTTGTCTTGGGTGCTGTGTTTCTTCTCCAAAGTATCCCCTAAAAGGTCAGTTAGACCTAATTTATCACTAACACATTCAAGATAATTCACCAAGACATTAAACATCTCCCTTAGTTTTCCCCGAAATTCTTAAAAACATCGAAGTTCTCTTTTTTTTTTTTTTTCTCTATAACCCAGATAATACTACTTTGCTCTACGACCACCAATTCCAATCAAGTAATTTGAAATTCCTCCATTTTTGGGATAGAAAAAGACTTTTCAACGTTAATGTTAATGAGGGACCTTTGTTGTTTCAATCAAGTAATTTGAAATTCCCCCCCATTTTTGGGATAGAAAAAGACTTTTCAACCTTAATGTTAATGAGGGACCTTTGTTGTTTCAATCAAGTAATTTGAAATTCCCCCCATTTTTGGGATAGAAAAAGACTTTTCAACCTTAATGTTAATGAGGGACCTTTGTTGTTTCAATCAAGTAATTTGAAATTCCCCCCCATTTTTGGGATAGAAAAAGACTTTTCAACCTTAATGTTAATGAGGGACCTTTGTTGTTTCAATCAAGTAATTTGAAATTCCCCCCCATTTTTGGGATAGAAAAAGACTTTTCAACCTTAATGTTAATGAGGGACCTTTGTTGTTTCAATCAAGTAATTTGAAATTCCCCCCCATTTTTGGGATAGAAAAAGACTTTTCAACCTTAATGTTAATGAGGGACCTTTGTTGTGAATTAATGTCTGCATCTTTTCCCACGTCTATGTGGGGTCGATGTTTCTGGCCAGCTCTCTCCATCGAGCAGTAATTTTATTCTGATAATATTCACTGTCCATATTCGTTTTGGCTAATTTTTCATGGCCGGATGCCTTTCCTGCCGCCAACCCTACTCATTTACCCGGGCTTGGGACCGGCACCAAGTTGAGGCTGGCTTCCCCCCCCCCCCCCCCCTGTGGCTGGTTTTTGTTATGAATTAATATACAAACTTTATCTACCACATGGATTTTTTTTTTCCCTTCACATCACACTACTTTCCTTTTAGTTTCTCCGTAACTGTTGCTCTGCTTTATACTGCCATCTGTCAATCTTTCCATATACTTCTAGTTATATTCTAGATTTTTTATGAAGTCCTCTCTACTGCCAAGTGATAATAAAATAGAAAGAAACTAACAGCTCCAATTACGTCTGGGGTTGTAATTGATAATGATCACAAGAATTTTTTCTCACTTTAGTAATAAATACATAACAACCAAATCAGTCAATATTACTTTAACCTTTTCCGATAAAAAATCTCTCTCTCTCTCTCTCTCTCTCTCTCTCTCTCTCTCTCTCTCTCTCTCTCTCTCTCTCTCTCTCTCTCCTCTCTCTCTCTCTCTCTCATGTGTGAGTGTGTCATATAATAATCACCTTCGTGCGAATAACTTTGCCTTTACTTTTGAATCATCTCCTCCAGATATCACTAGGGAAAACTTGCATGTGGAAATTTGAATTTCTAAAGTGCCTCCAGTAGTTGGACCAATCACCAACTTGAAAGGACTACAGTATATACCTGGCTGGGTCATTAAGCACAAACCACGAGGTTAACAATGGATGTTCACTGTTGTAACACAAATTTCTTAAATAACTCTTTATAATTTTGTGGAAACCTTCAGCAATACCTCGTTACTCGGGCTGATAAAGTTTAAAAGTCACAAATTCTCTAATCCAATTATTCATTTTGTCCCTGAGATGCTTCAACATAAAATAGGTGTTATTATCATATAATCTCTGTGTATATTGTACGGCAAACTAAACTTACAAAAATAGTTCAGAAAGCGTTCAACAACGGTTTGTATATTAACGCTTCTTGCGGAGATTCCTCCTGCATAACAGATTAGTCTATCAATGACTATTAACCAATATAAATTACCTCCATTACTTATAGCCAAAGATCCGACCATATCAATTATAACATTCTCAAAAGGTTTGTCAACTGGTGGAATCTTATATAAAGGTGATCTGACAATTACAAGGTTAGATTTACCAATAATCTGGCATTCGTGAAAACTTGCAACATCTTTTCACATCAGTTCTCCTCTTAGGTTAAATTGTACGTCCTACTTTTCCAGTTAAGTGTATTATTTACCCATACATGTTCTGGCTCATGGTATATTTTCAAAATTTGCCTTTTTTAGGGATTACTCTCTTTTTCGATAATTCCGTCTCCTAACTGGCTTTGGATGAACAACGACGTAAAAGTTCATCTTTTAGACAAAAAGTTTCTTCACGAATATCGTCGAGCTCATTATCCTGCTCGCATTGAAAAAAGATGGTTAGTGTCCATTTCTCTTCTGCCACTTGACTATCTCATATTTTTTCTAGATTTTAGTGCCTAAACCATCGCAACAACCATTACTTGAACTCTCTTCATTCAAAAGGGTCTACTTAATTACTTTCGACAGCTACATCGTTAACTAACAACACTCATGCTGAGATCAACCGCACCGCCTTCCCACTCGTTAGAATCCAGGAACAAACTGTGACTGTAGTCTATATCTCTATATACTGCGGGTATAAGCATGACCTAGTTAATAAAGTTTTAAGCACTGAAAATTTACCCAAAATAGGATTCACGCACCCTTAGATGTAGCTAAATCATGTACTAATTTGAACAGGGCACCAGCAACCCGTTGAGATATTGCTGTTGGAGAGTTACTGGGTCCTTTGACTGGCTACAAAGTACTACATTGGATCCCTCTCTCTGGCTACGTCTCATTTCATGTTTGTGATGATCGTATCCAGTCCGTAGTGTTTACCGTTGGTGTTTTGCACAACTAAATTTTGACCAGATCTCATCCCGCTAGGAGTTATGGAGAACAAGAGGACTCAGAGATACATGAGCTCCTACCTGGCAGCTTGGGGTCTGACCCAACTTTACTTAGTCTGTCTTTCAGACTGTGATACACATCAGTCATTACTGGAAAAAAATAAATGTGACCAATTTTGGGACTACTGTAAGTGATTTCTCCTACAGGCTCCGTTCCTTGGCAAGATTCTATGACATAGGTCATTTTCGTGTATGTAATCTTTTTTTTTTCTGAACTCTTGTAAAGTATGAGTTTTTGAACAATTGTTATTTGCAAAATGTTTTGACCCTCAACTGTATAGTTCTGAAAGCATTCCCTGTTCTTTTGTAACCGTGTAATTGAAATTTGACTTTATTAAATGCTATCCATATAATCTATATTTTTACTGTCATATTATTTCATTTATTTTCAAAGTATATAACAAATTTATTGCAATTACTGATTAAAGTTTATTTCCAATAACAAGCAAAGTTACTTTCCAATGTCAGTGTTTATTTTGAAACTTTTCTAAAAGCATTCCATAATTTGTTTGTTAATTACCACTTATTCCTATTTTCAATAATATTCAATGCTATCTTTCAAAGTCAGCTGTAATTCAGAAAAAAATTCTGAAAGTATTTCATAATTTATTTGTTATTAAACATATCATTTTATTTCCAATAATGTTTGATGCCTGGCTACATTTCAACAAGACTAATGGCACCTCGACTGTTATCAGTAAGAGTTGGAGTTATTAAAAAGCAAACCTTTGACCACTACAACATGTGAGGTATTGTATAGCCGATGTGTGACTCCTGCCAACTTAAAAGTTTTCTAGTAAAATTAAGTTTTTGAAATTATTAGAATTGTCTACTTCAGGGGAATTAAAGAAACCCCCCCCCCCAAAAAAAAAAAAATTCTAACTTCTTTCCATTCTCTACACACACATTGCACTCACCCTCTCAAACTTAAAATATCTTTTGGTACTCCTGCACTACTAACCTGTATGTACTAAAAACTGTTTCTTTCACAATAAAATAATCTTTATATTCCTTCTCAGACATGTAACGATACACAAAAAGTGACCTACAATGTTAGACTCCATTTGTTTTTGGATAGCCATTTCTTTTCATTCATTCTTAAAAAAAACCATGGAGTATTTTATGTGCACCTTCCACATCAAATTTTGACAACGATTTCAACACTGCACCCATACCTTCATCATCAACTCCTTAGTCGTTCAATGACAAATTGCTTTTGCATCTTCTGTCTTTCGAGCTGTTATGAGAACTTGGGCTTCAACGAACGATATGCAATTCATGATTACGTCCTCACTATTTCTTCTCTCTTACTCTCCATCCATTTTTTTTTCTTTTCTTTCTCTTCGATCTCTCTTTTTAGCTGCAATTTGATCATTTCTCTTTCAGCTGCTCTTTTGAGGCCAGGAAGTGCTGATGACTAATCGTCATAAGCATGAGGACTTGGCTCCTTTTCTTTATGTTGGGTATGACATCCCTTTTGCTCAGTTTTTATAAAAGTATTTGTCCTGTAAAGAGGAAACAGTAGTTGTGACCTTGGTTTTTTAGACCCGAGCTTCATTTGATGACCCCTAGTCTCTCTCTGTCCTGGATAAGCTCTTCTTGAAGCATATATACCACCGTATGGATGGTAATTGGTTATTATTATGGGAGTGACAAATCAAAGAAATGACTTGACAAAAGAGTGGCAAAAACTACGGAAATTCATAAGAGCGACGAAACGGAAGCACATAAACATATGTCGAAATGATGGAAGAAAGGAAGGGCTACAGGCAGTGACATCATTTAAATTAAGACCTTGTGTGTCAAATATAATACTTGCCGGCATTATCCAAAACATCTAAGACAGTAAACATTAGCGGCTCGATAGAAATGCCTCCCAAAATTATTATAAAACTAGTTGTTCGTCGTATAAAAAGAAGAAGAAGAAAAAAAAAAAACATCAAAACACAGATTGTGCATTAGATCTAGTAATCCAAGATAGTTTTGAAGATTACCAGAAGTATGGCGAAAGATTTTATTGTTTGACACAAAATAAGGAAAAAAAAAATAATGAAAACGTGAAAGTTATTGGAGTTGAGACTTACGACAATTTAAGGAAGCTAGCTAACTTTGAGTTTTGGTTTCTTGGTGGAAGGTTTAAAACTTGCCATCAGCTTTTCCATCAAATGTACCATACAGTAAATATCTCATGGACAAACATACCAGCTTTTTTATGCCATATTACCTGTAAAATCAGTTGCCAAAATAATTGAAATTTAGTTGAACCCTATAATTTTTATTATGAATTTTGAAATTGCAAGCATAAATGGTCTTCAATAAAAATTCCAAATGCTAAAGTAATATGGTGTGTTTTTCATCATTGTTAAAACATATATCGAAGTATCTTGTGAATGTCTAAGAAAAATAATGAAGATGAGGCCTTAAGTGTAAGAAAGTTGTCTGGCCTTATAATGTTTCCTCCTGCGGAAATTTGCAATGCACTTTCATATTTGTCAAGATGAATTACTGCAAAGCAAGAAAGATGACAAGGACGAGTCCAGCAGTGTCATCTACCAAGATTTCCTCCAACTGTATGGAGTATACATCATCTACAGGCATACAATCTGCCAACAACTAATAATAATTTGGAAGCGTGGGGCAGAAAGTGTGAAATTTTAATGATTAAGGAGTTTTTAGAAGAATATCGAACGCACCACGAAGTGCTACTTTTATATCTAGATATCGAACCGCTTCTCTTCATGATAATGCAGTATTGATTTATTACGTTATGTGCAATTAATAATATTTTATTATTTTCCCCAACTATTCCAACACATATTTGTTTGTCATTACAGTTTTTTACTTTACGTTATGTAAAATTAATATAATTTTACATAATTGTGTCACTACTTCTATCTGTCACTGTTTTCATTATTAACTAATTGTATTACCCCTTTAAACATTATTCAAACATTGCCATTTTTTCATACTTTGAATCGTCACTCGTTTGAACGGATCTCACGGAGTTCATTACGATAAGCAATCGTCATTAACTTTGTAGATTTTTTTCTACTGGATACGGATTGGTTTAATAAAATCACCCTCTTGTCAGGCCACAGAATTTTCTAGAACAATTTTTTCCATGCTGGATTTCTTGTTGCTCCAGTAATCCTTGGAAAACATAAAGTATTTTCATTCTTATATGATTTTATACCATTATTGTATCTACCCATGACACACAGACACAGACACAGACACACACACACACACACACACACACACATATATATATATATATATATATATATATATATTACTAAATTTCTTCTTGCTGCAGTCATCCTTGGAAAAGATACAGTATTTTTTTCTAATATAATTTTATACTATTATTTAATCTATCCATGACACAGACATATATATATATATATATATATATATATATATATATATATATATATATATATATATATATATATATATATATATATATATGCATATGTATTTAGCATATATATATATATATATATATATATATATATATATATATGTCTATATATATATATATATATATATATATATATATATATATATATATATATATATATATATATATATTAAATATCACTTAATGAATGGCATTTTAGGTTTCAAAATTAGAAGGAACGCCATTCATATGCAAAATCTCGGCATTTCAACTGTATTTATTGAGTAAATCACAAAGCTTTAGATAAATTATTTATCCCATCATTTGTGTTATGAACCATGAGTATAAATACATTGATAGACATTGATTGAAAACAAAATATTCAATAGCAAATGTAACAATACGAGCGAAATCACACACCAGAAAAAAATAAAAAAAATAAATAAGGATTCTATAAAATTCGAAATACATAACGAAAAAAATAGTCTGGTATGGAAACTAGAAAACACATGTTATCAATAAAAAACAAAGTTTTACAAAAGGTGAAACGTTTAATAAATAGTTATAGAATATGATTTGAGTAATGTAATATCGCCATGGAACCTAAGCCAATCTGATAATCAAAAACCCTGAATAGTAATATGTAGAAATATATTAATTGAAAGAAAAAACTTCAAATACAGACATATTTCTAATCAAGCTTGATATTCGGATGAAATTAATTCATTACTAAGAACTATGTCTATCATTAAAAAGAACAAAGGTGTTGTCAACTTAACGCATGTGCCATAGGATATAAAAAGGTTAGGAACATTAGAGTATGAAAAATTTTTCAAGATAACATCTTGTTATATTATCAACGGTTGGTTATATGGGGGAAATCATTGCCATGCCATTAAGTCGTTCATAAACCTCACCATCCAATAAAAGAAAGTATTTGTTATAGGAAGCTCTTTTTAAGAGTCGACAGTAAATCTAAGCAACGAGGACATATGGTGGGAAAGCAATTTTGAAAGGATGTTTTCGAAGGATTCTGAAAGGCAAATATTTGTGAGTAAAGAGCTATTACTAGTCAGAAAAAGGTAAAAAAGTGAGAAAATTTTGCTCTTCAACACCAAGCCTCATAAGCTTACTTTCGTAGCCTACCTTTTTTATTTTAAATAAACAGACAGATTATTCTTTATCAAAGAACTTGATGGCAAAATTCAACACAAGTAAGATTTCCATAACTCATATTACACAATAGAAGGAATTCATGGCCCATTTGTGCATTTTGGAGTCCATTGTTGAGGATTTAAGCTGACGACAGACTTCCCAATAGATCCATCGTATTTGAGTCGTATATAATGAATAGCATTTTGGTTCTGAAAAGCCTCACATTTAGAAGGATGGCAATTAGAAGCAGAAAATATTTTTTTTTTTTTAACTATAACGATTAAGGAGACCAGTATCATTTACATACAATTACCAAATGTTTTTACGTAAACCGAGAAAGCCACTTAACGACTTATATACCTTTGGTAATTTCGATTGTTTTTTAATTCATTGACTATATAAAAAAAAAAATTCACATATAGAGAAACGCTTTCAGGAAGGGTGCGGTCCTCAATTGTTTTCTTGTATATTTGTCTCAATTCAAGTCTGGGATGTAGCGGCGGTTGCTTTAGCTGTCTCTAAATGATAGGCATTGATTTCCATAGGGTGTCAGTCATCGTACGGAAGCTACTACTACTACTACTATTATTATTATTATTATTATTATTATTATTATTATTATTATTATTATTATTATTATTATTATTATTGTTGTTGTTGTTGTTGTTGTTGTTGTTGTTGTTGTTGTTGTTGTTGTTGTTATTATTATTATTACATGCCAAGCTACATCCCTAGTTGGAAAGGCAGAATGATATAAGCCCAATGGCTTCAACAAGGAAAATACCTTGGTGAAGAAAGGAAATAAAGAAAAACTACAAGAGAAATTTAAGAACAATAATAAAATTAAGCCTATATTTTATATATAAACTTAGAAACTCGAAAATAACACGGGGGTAGAAACTTCAAAATAACAAGAGGAAGAGAGACAAGATGGAATCATGTACCCGAATGTACCCTCAAACAAGAGATCTCTAACCCAAGACAGTGGAAGACCATGGTACAGAGGCTATGGCACTACACAATACTAAAGAACAATGCTCTGATTTGGAGTGTTTTTTTCTTAGAAGAGCTGCTTGTCATGGCTAAAGAGTCTCTTCTATCGTTACCAAGAAGAAAGTAACCATTGAACATATACTGTGCAGTAAAAGTAAACAAAAATGAATTATCCTCTCATCGTCATCATGCTTATGCATAAAAACAAACTGTTAAATATTCCTAATTTTAAATATCATCCTCGTAACCTAACGGCTAAGACATAATCATATAATTCCACATGGGAGATAAATGAATCTTATAGCTAGTTTTAACTTTACTTATTACATATATTGTATTCCTGATTATATAAGTACCGCGATATGGATAGCTAATCGAATACCCTCTGACAGAAAGATGAAAGCTAGAAATTATGAACTATCCATCCGATAAAGTATCTTTTCCAGGAAACCCAAAGAAAGGATAAATCTTTGGAAAGACAAGACAAATAAAGCACAATATACAACATGATGTCTCTTGCAATAAGATTCTATAAAAAATCCTTTTACCTAGTGGAACTCAAAGAAACAGATGGCTTTCCTTTGACCATAAAAATGTTGTAGGCCTAATGTGTATCTTACGCGCTATGGTCCAAATCTCTGATAGAGAGAAAAAATGGTTTGAGTTTGATAGCCACTCAATGAAGAAAAGAAATATCTAGGGATTTTAGGAAAGTGATCACAGGACCACAAAAGACATTGGTTTGTTATTAATGTAGACGGAAATGGAATTGTGACTTCCCATTCTTGTTGTCATCATCATCTATCATATGAGAAAGAATTAAATGAATAAAAGAATTTAAAAAGGAAAATCTGAGCGTTTTGCCATAAAGGAAGAGGAAAAGTGATTAGATGGCGTGGGGAGAAAAAATATATAAATGAAGAAAACTAAAATAGTTAATGTGCCAAAGCCAAAAGAAAATTAAATATCATAACTACTATCCCCCATACAGAGAGAGAGAGAGAGAGAGAGAGAGAGAGAGAGAGAGAGAGAGAGACAGACAGACAGACAGACAGACAGACAGAGAGAGAGAGAGAGAGAGAGAGAGAGAGAGAGAGAGAGAGAGACAGACAGACAGACAGACAGACAGACAGAGAGAGAGAGAGAGAGAGAGAGGTGGGTATTCGGTTAAATTAAATTTAGTCATACAACCGACCATCTAGAAACGCAAGATGAAGGACGTTGTGATCTGGAAGTTGCTGTAAAATTTCCTGATTTCAATAATTAAGGTTCATAAGGGGAATAAAAAACTATCTGATGGATGAAAGGTGGATTCAGATTATTAGGAATATATTTCAATAAACGAAAAACATTATGAGAGAAGAATAGAAGGAAAAAAAACGTTTTGTTCAACGTTTTTTAAGTGAAAGAAATGATGATCGGTCCTCGTTGTTCTAGAAGCGAAATGGTACAATTTCAAGTGAATGTTCACCGCCACTTGACGCGAGATAAAAAAATGAAAGATAAATCACTGTTTATATTGACATTGTAGACAGGTGGCATGGATCAGTCTGGGGTTAACCAATGGAAAGGAAAGTACTTAGTCCTATCTGATGGTCGCAAAATGATTTTAGTCATTTTGATATATGAAGTAGTAACATTTTATCCGATTAGCAACAGATCATTAACGTATTTAGCACAAGAAGTGCTTGCCTCTCCGGAGATATCAAACACGAAAGTTAATGGAGTTTCCACCAAGTATCCCATCAACGATAGAATACACATAAAATATCTAAATTGGATCTTCTGAGTATAGCCCCAAAGAGCCTAACAAAAAGAGCTTTAATTGCAAAAATGTATATAGTTTTCACTAGTATCAGATTATTTGTAAGCCATGATTCACATCTATAAAAAATGGTAGCTATCAATACAGCTTGCAAAACCAGTCGATTTAAAAAAGATAAACATGGAGTTCTTACTTAGGAAAGAGATAAACAACTACATTTTTCAAATGACGATAATAGTTTTCTTAGGGCATAACTGAATGGGATTCCGTTAGTGGGTGACATTCTTTAGTCTAGATCAGGGCTATTCAAACTGGGCGGACAGTCCACCTTATAGTTGACGAGATTAGGGGGGGGGGGGGGGGGTCAGCTGTCTAGGGGTGGACTACTGAGTGGACGAGATCTTCACCTGCAAGTGTCTGAACAATATACAAGAGACTCTATTTCTTGCTCGGGCTCTCTCATATATCTCTTAAAATACACTTTTCTCTAAGGAGAAAAGTGACTTTGAGCTTCTTCTCCATGATGCTGTCGTTAATCATATCTGTGCACATGGAAATATGCATAGAATGTTTCATGAGTTGTGTAAGGATATGGAAGCTAATTTCACAAAACTCCTCCTCCATACTGAATTACGTTGGCTATATCGTTGTAAGGTTCTTAATTGAGTGTTTACATTAAGAAAAAAAACTCTATGGTTTCTTTACTGAAAAAGCAAACACCATTGCAGTTAAATAGCTGGCAAAATTGTCTTACATGGCTTCAAGCTAAACATCAGTTAGCAATGCGGAGTTGGGCATATTTTTACTAGATAGGGTAAAATAAATGCATTCAAACCGAAGGTGAAAAAATGGAAAAGTAATGTAGAAAAGAGATGCTTCTCTGAGTTTGAATTATTCAACTCATTTAGGAGAGAATGTGGCTGTGAACATGGTATGCAGGCAACAGAGCAGACACTGGGGGTACAAATGTCGCACTTAAGTTATCAGACACCTTACTTTATTGAAAGAAAACCTTGACTTCTATTTCCCAGACAGTGAGAATGACATGAAGGAGCATAGCATTGTGATGCTAGAGTGGATTATTCACAAAAAGCAGTTTTCAATATATTTAGTCATCCCATGGATTTCTGGGTTCCCTTCTTGATATTCCAGAATATAAGGATCTAGCTGAGCAAGCAATAGCCATATTTGGTAAAGACAAAGAGGAGGAATGCAATCCTGAACCTGGATCCTCTCATGCGAGTTGCATTTGAAAATCGTCTTACACCTTGATTCAACCTAAAAGTCTAACAGCAGCTAAGCCACTTATTTTTTTCAAAGGATAATTATTTGCTTTATTTATTGATACCGTACGAAATATATCAAAATTTGTCTAAAATTTTCTTTAGTTAAGGAAAATTCGTATAAATGGCATGCTTGAGGTTCATTGTTTTCTTGTAGATTTTGAGTCTCTTAGTTTGGGATGGTGTGTAAATATATTGGTGAATATGTGAAACTCAAATGAAAAATAAGTGAAACTACTTTTTTCCTATTTAAGTAGTCATTGAAATAAGATATGAAACATAGATTCTAAACATTAAAAACGTGAGATTTTTTTTATGAGAATTTATCGGGGTGGAGGTTGGACAGCTTTTACTTAATCACCACTAGGGGTGGACGACATTAAAAAAGTTTATAGAAAAGTGGTTTAAATGATTGCAGATCTGAATATGTACTCACACATAGGTCATTAGTGGAAGAGCCCATCCCTAAGCATGATAATGGAAAATTCTAAATTGTACTTACATATTGCCATCAGTGGGAGTGCCCAGCCATATACTCGACAAATTGAAAAATGTAAATGTACTTACGTCCATTGAGCTCACTATTTGGAGACCCAGGCCCCATGCTGGACGATTGCAATAATAAGAACATTATTATAGATATACTCTATATTATTAATATTTTAACAAGTGGCTAACTTGGTGAGTAATTGGATCGCATACCAGTAGAGTGCTACCGAATCCAAATTTAGTGCAATTAGATATAAAACTAATTTGTAAAGAAAAAACAAATCACCTCTCAGCAAGACTAAATTATTTGTACCTATTTAAACTCGGATCCTCCCTCGTGTAGGACATTATATACGGAAAGCCATGAATGGCAAGATTATTTCGGGAAAAAAATGGCACATAGTAATGCTGGAGTGTATATAGTACACCATGTCGGTTTGTTACTTTATTAGCAAATTTAGCGAAAGTAGGAGGTGAGATTGGTATTCTGCAAACTAATGTTCAGTAAATCTCGAGGTTATCTATTCTCTTTGATTTCTTTGTTATTCAGTAAGGTCATAAACAAATTCAATATGGAACCAGACTAACATGTGCTCTCTCTTTTTTCGTTTGCACTGCGCGAATAATATAATTCTTTGTAGGATCGTTGACGTGGAATATTTCAGAGAACTCGCCATGTTTACGTTTCGACTAATAAATGCGATCATATTTCCCAGAAACATATCGCTGTACAATAAATTTATGGATTTGAATAAATCATTTTGATAAATGGCATTAAATAAGGGGAGCTTAGAGCGAGCTTTGCTACGTAAAAAGGAATAAATGATAATTTACCGACGGTTTTTAAACCTCTTTAACGCTTAGGTTTTATTCCATATGCGTAACATTCATGAATATCAACGAAATATATTGAAAACGGATTACTTTTTACAAATAAAATTAAGGTAGAGAATGTATTTTATTTTTATAATAACTCCTTTTATACTAATATTTAGTAAAACGGAGTGTGGAAAAAAACCCCGTTTAAATCAGGTATTAAAAAGGACTTAAACATAAAAGACTTTGATGAACATTTTGCTATAGGTCAAGAGTTAATAGAAATGGTATTTAATGAAAAGTATAAGTAGAAAACTTTTCTAGGTGATAATAGGCTGAATACATTGCAATTTAAAAGAAAATCTTAGAGTGAGGATAAAAATGGTCTTATATTATCAGTCACTGATGTATATATATAGATATATATATATATATATATATATATATATATATATATATATATATATATATATATATATATATACAGTATATATATATATATATATATATATATATATATATATATATATATATATGTATATATATATTTTTATATATATATATATATATATACATATATATATATATATATATATATATATATATATATATATATATATATATATATATATATATATATTTCTATTTATATATATATATATATATATATATATATATATATATATATATATATATATATATATATATATATATACTGTATATATATATATATATATATATATATATATTCCTACTTATATATATATATATATATATATATATATTCCTACTTATATATATATATATATATATATATATATATATATATATATATATATATATATATATATATATTCCTACTTATATATATATATGTAAATATATATATATATATATATATATATATATATATTCCTACTTATATATATATATATATATATATATATATATATATATATATATATATATTCCTACTTATATATATATATATATATATATATATATATATATATATATATATATATATATATATATATATATCCTACTTATATATATATATATATATATATATATATATATATATATATAATATACATATATATATTTATATATATACATATATATGGTACCACCTGTGTGTTGCATGATTGTACATAGTAACATCATTTATCTTTTTTGTATATATTATCCTTTATATCCTTTCTCTCCCCTCCCACTGACAGCCACTTGTATTAACCTGCCTGCCTACTCCATTGTTAACTGTTAACAGAACCAGTTGCCGGTTGTACAAGAAATAGCATATCTGTATTTTGTGACTTTCTTGCAAGGACCTACTGTGTATATGTACTCGATGTGTCTTTCACAAAGTTACTCAGTTGCATTCATCTTGCCTTTGACTCAAAACTTATTATCGGCCTGTCACATTGGTGACCCCAGAAGTCGACTCGCTCCTCACGCCTTCCTCCTCTAACTGTTCCTATGGCAGACTCAACGGAAGTTGGCGCTGCCCCATTCAAACTTTCATCGTTTGCCAGCGAAGAGGCGTTTTCTTTGGCTCAGCATGCCGAAGTCGAGTTCCACATCAAGGGCATGATTCACTTAACCACCAAAGAAGATTATGTACTCACGGCGATGCCCGGGGACACTTTCCCGGAAATCTCTAACTGACTTTGTGAACAAGGAGACACCCCAATAGTGTATGACCCCCTCATAACATACCTTCTGCAGCAGTACCCGCCGTCACCAGCCACGCGTATAGCAAAGCTTTCTCAGCTCTCTCAACAACCGTTGGGGGACCAAAAGGCTTCGCTCCCCCAGGGAAATGACCAGTATCGCTCGCATTCAACCTGCAACAGACGGCCCTCCTCGTGAGGTGAACCTACTTCGTGCCCTTTGGGTACGCCGTTTACCCGAACCTGTACACTTTGCTATACACAATGTCAAAAGTTTACCCATAAATGACTTAATGACTTTCACGACCTTCAAGACCTCCATCAATGCCTCCACTCCTGACGAAGAGGACACATATTTAACGTCAACCGAAGCTGACTTGAATAACTTAGGACACAGAAGCCTACCCCATGACATGCCGGAGCGGCGACAAAGCCACCCATGACCCACCAATCGCTCACACCCCAACCAACGACTTCTACAGCCACTTACTGCCACCCATTGGCCATAGTTTTGCTACTACCACTCTAGATTCGTGGCTGCCATGAAGAAATATGCCAAGGATTTTCAGTGGCTAAAAAACATATAAGTAGGCCGTCACTCATTCTAATCATTTCTTTTTATGTGATGCATGAATGGGCATGTGATTTTAAGTAGACACAGGTGCTTGTCGTTCTCTTTTGCCAAGGCAACTCCTCAGGACACGATGTAGTCTGTCTAAGTCTGCCGACGTCCGCCTAGTAGCAGCCAATGGAAATGCGATAGCCAAATGTGGTTACGGGAACCTCAAATTATTGCTTAGAAACGCCAAATTTAATTTCAATTTTCTCGTTGCTGACGACACATTGCCAATCCTCGGTGTGGATTTCCCCTCTCATTTCCACCTCCTGGTCGATGTCTCCAACCGATGATTGGTCAACGCAGAGTCGTACTTGTCAACACCTCTTCACCCCGCCCCCTACAACCTTGCTCTCCACATCAGCGCACCCACAGATGCCTACGCCCACCTCCTCACGTCGTACCCGGAAATTTTCCGTCCAGAACTTCACCAAACGCCCACGGCTCCTGCCAAGCACGGTAATTATCACCATATTAAGAAGACGAGACCCTTAGTCTTCGCCAAAATCAGACGTCTGGCACTGGATTGATTAGCAGCTGCCAAACAAACGTTCGCCAGAATGGAAGAAACGGACCTTTGCCAAAAGGCGTCCAGCCCATGGTCATCACTCTTATTCATCGTCCTGAAGAAAGACGACTCCCTCTGTCTGTGTGGGGAACATGCAAACAGAACCAGATCAGTACCCACTCCCAAACATCGCCAACGTGGCGTCCTACCTGCACATAGCGAAAGTTTTTTCCACGCTCGATCTCCTAAAGGGGTATTATCAGGTGGCCATGAACCCAGAAGACATCCTCAAGACTGCCATCAGAGCTCGCTTCAGTACATACCCCTTCAATTATTCCTGTTTTGGCCTTCACAATACATCATCAGCTTAGTCAGAAATCCGGGTTATAACACACTAGTATGGAAGATATTGATTTCAGCATTTAAATTAGGAAATTGTGCAGCACCTGTTTCAAGTGCACTCGTACACCGTAATGGTATTTATACATATGTAATATATATATATATATATATATATATATATATACATATATATATATATATATATATATATATATATATATATATATATATATATATGTACCACTCTTCCTTTCCACTGATAGCATTTCGTTTAAGCCTGACTGTTCTTGAATTATTTTTTTTTGTGACGTTCTTGTTTGGAATGCTTTGTATATGAACTCATAATCTTCAGAAATAAAGTTAGGTACATCCACCTCGACGCTCAATTATTACCTAACGACACTCTTGTACATTTGGTAACCAATGGAGGAGTCACTCCTTCCTGCCTTCCCCTTCACTGCTGTGCCTTACTGTTTGAATATGCCTTGCACCGAATCACTTGTTCACCTGGATCCAGCGTGCCGAAGTTCAGTTTTGCATTAAGGACTTAATGTAATCAGACACCAGAGCTGACTATGTTCTCATGGTAATACCCAAGGCCACTTTCCCAAAAATCTCTGACCGGCTTTGCGAGCAAGGTTACACCCCAGTACCGTACGCATCCCTCAAATCAAACAACCTGGAGCAGTACTCGCTATCACCAGGTGCCGTATAGTCAGGCTTTTTAAGGTTTCTCAACAACCGCTGTGGGACCAGAAGGCTTCGCTTGCCCTTAGGGAAATGACCAGTATCGACCAGTCCATTTCAGCTTCTCTTTTTTAAATTGTGACCATGCTTAAATAATGAGCTGCCATAAAATTTTAACCAAGTTCTACCACATCAAAGAGAGATCTAGTAATTGCTCAGTAGTATCAGTACATTGGCTATGGAAGGTACAAATAAGTAACAGCAACTCAATGATACTCCAGAAAAAGAGAGAACCAATTCTCTGTTTACATGGGGCTGTCGGTATCAAAAAATGGGCAGAAAAAATTTTGGCTGAAATACTTTGTGAACATTGTATCAGCATTTCACATGACTGTGAGCTAGAGATATTCGCACAACCGGGATATGAAACAGTTATCAAGTACATGTAGGATTGGGTATTCTGTCCACCCATTCTACAAAGAGGGTTCTTAACAACTTTGACTATGGACAGCATAGGCCAATGACAGCAGCCACTCCTTTCCATAAATCCGGAGTCTCTATTTTCCAATACGCAGACAAAGAAGATAAAGGTGTAAAACAGCTGAAGTTATGAAAGCAGAAAGTGAGGACAGTTCTGGCATACCATCACCAAAAACAAACCCTCTCCTCCCCCAGAGATGGGTAGCATACCTAGACACCACACTACTGAGACCACAATGGAGTATGTGTAACAAGAGAAGGCCACTGTGACAGATGGGCAAGTTGGTGTGACTTAATCCACCATCATTCTTAACAGAAGAGAATACAGCCAATTGAGGTCATCATTAAATAATTTTGGCCTTTTCTCCAGGATCAGGCCCACTCAGTTTATACAATTAAGTATGTGATGGACAAGAAAAGAGATCTATAGTAGATCATATGGACATGACTCACGACCATTGTAGAAAGTTACCATTAGTCAACAAAGTGTTGATGCAAGATGGAATTCTATGATCAATGCAAATGGTACCTCTTCAGTCTGACCTGCACGATACTGTGCATTTTCTAATGTAAGGTAGAGAAGTATTTTAGTGTATCCATCCAGGCAGCAAGACAATAAGTGGCAAATAAGTATAGGAATACTGCCTACATGTACATCCAATAATATAATGAACTGATAGGGGTTTTGATATGGAGAATATTGACCCTATTTTTTATTTTGTGATTGATATTATGGTACAATGAAGCATATGAGTAGTTACACAGTTCCAAATTTTGGTTCTACATAAAAAAATAATGTATGATTTGACACCAAGATTATTCAAATAGGACAAGAATATTCAACGCCATTTATATTGATATACGGCATATATAATAAATTTTTAAGTGGTTAACAGTGTTTATCAAAAGAGCAATTCCCAAGGAAGATGCGTACCAATTATGGTGCACCTTTCTGGAAAAAAAAGATTACTGCCGTTTTCTACTCCTGTAGATAAGACTAGCATTCCTTGAAATATTACAAAATGTGATATGCAAGAGTTTGGACTAGCGATTTAGAAACCTTATAAAACTTATAATAGGTAAAAAGAAAGAAGCATATAGATAAACAGAAATACATACAGTTGAGGTTTTTATTAACCATGACTTCTGAATTCTTTCTATGAAAAATAAGATAAAGGAATCGACTTAATTCTCTGATGAAGTTTTTGTTATATATGTACAGATTTTGCACCTGATATTAACAATCTTAAGTAGAATGGTTCATAAATACAAGAGTTGTATCATATGAGTACATTCAGTTCCCTATGTCATAAAGTCATATCATATTTATTTACTTATGATGGTAAAATTACCTGATGCTTGGTGATTTTAACCTTCATTAGATATCGATGAGTAAGGATTTATCTTATATCATATCAAGTGGAAGTCATATTTTTACTAGGTATTCATCTTTTACTTAGCTACAAATATTCAATTACATTTTTAAATACTTGGCGTAGTTTAGAAAAAAATCAATTAGGCTGTGACTCAAAGGTAGGATGAAAGCAACTGAGTAAACTTTATTACAGAACACTCTTTTATATATATATATATATATATATATATATATATATATATATATATATATATATATATATATATATATATATATATATATATATATATATATATATATATATATAAACCCCAGGCAAAAAAGGCGTACGAAACATAATGGGCAATTTCATGTTCAACCAATAAGCTCACCGGTTAACAGTTAATGGTGAGAAAAACAGACATGTTATTTCAGGTTCTTATCAATGTGAGGGGAGAGCGACGATACAAGCATAATACATAAAAAAATGAAATGTCGTTACTATGTACGATCGTGTGACACACGCTTGGTACATGGCTCCCTCCCTAAAAATGACATACTGTACATGTTAAATAGGGTGCCCTGATCTAGAGAGGCGAACTGTAGGCGGGTCATCTGGTAGGAGATAAGCAGGTTTTAGACGATCAATGGAGACCCAGTCTTCTTTGTCACTAATGTTTAGTAGCAATGTTTTCAGACTGCGTTGGATCACAAGGAAAGGGCCCGTGTAATGGGGCGTTAGCGGTGGCTTGCTAGTGTCGTTTCGTAGGAAGATTTGTAGTGCTGAGTACAAGTTTGTCGGTATGTGATGTTTAGCTGGGGGCTTGTAAGTCTGGTGGCATGAAGTAAATTTTCCCACGACGGGACATATGCGCTGGAGATCGTCGGAGGAGGTTCCAGAAGGAAAAACTTGGCAGGGACGACCAACGGGTCGCCATACAACATTTCAGCTGTTGAGATGTCGAGGGCATCTTTTGGAGTGGTCCTTAGTCCCAGGATGACCCAGGGAAGCTGAGTGAACCAGTTTGAATCCTTAGAGAGAGACATCAAAGCTGCTTTGAGGTGTGCGATGAAAACGTTCAACCATTCCATTGGCAGCGGGGTTGTAGGCAGTTGTCTGATGTAGGGTGATGCCCAGAAAATTCGCCAATGATGTCCACAATTGAGAGGTGGAAGTGGTACCCCTGTCAGAAGTAATATGCTCAGGGATACCAAATCTTGCTATCCATCCTGAGAGTCAGGCAGATGTACACGAGGCAGACATTGCAGTTTCCATGGGAATGGCTTCAGGCCAACGAGTGGAGCAGTCGATGATGGTAAACAGGTAACGATGGCCTTGTGATGTTGGTAGGGGCATACAACGTCGACGTGAATGTGGGCAAAACGACGCTGAAGTTGAGGAAAAGTACCCAACCCTGAATCCGTGTGTCGATGTACTTTGGAAGTTTGGCAAGAAGTACAGGCTTGTACCCAATCCTCAGCATCCTTAGAAATGCCGTGCCAAATGAACTTCGTCTTCAGCAGCTGTGCAGTAGAACAGCACGAGGGATGTGAAAGGGCGTGAATTAAATCAAACACCTGTCGGCGCATGGGAGCAGGAATCCAAGGTCGCAGTCTACCAGTACTGATGTCACAGGGGAGGGTGGTGTTGGAGTCGTCGAGGGAGATGTCCTCCCAATGGAGAGATGTGCAGGATATCATTTTTTTTTTGAGGGGGGCAGCCATGTACCAACCGCGTGTCACACGATCATACATAGTAATGACCTTGTCGTACTGGATTACAGAGCTGTTTTGTTGCAGGCGGTCGAGCACGATGGGCAGGTGACGGAGGTGTTCCTCTTTTGAGGAAGAAAACACAAGTAGGTCGTCCACATAACATAGACAGAAGGGGAGGTCCCCTAAGATGCCATCCATGAGACGTTGAAAAGTGGCCCCAGCATTACGAAGGTCAAAACAGGAGTAATTGAAGGTGTATGTACCAAACGGAGTGGTGATGGCAGTCTTGGGGATGTCTTCTGGGTTCATAGGCACCTGATAATACCTTTTCAGGAGGTCGAGCGTGGAGAAAACCTTCACTTTGTGCAGGTAGGAGGTCACATCGGCGATGTTTGGGAGGGGGTAGTGATCCGGTTCTTTTTGCATGTTCAGGTGCCTGTAATCCCCGCACAGACGGAGGGAGCCGTCTTTCTTCAGAACGATGTGTAAGGCTGACGACCATTGGCTAGAGGCCTTTTGGAAAAGGACCATATCTTCCATTCCGGCGAATGTGTGTTTGGCGGCTGCCAATCGTTCCGGTGCCAGACGTCTGATTTTTGCGAAAGCTGGGGGTCCCTTTGTCTTAATATGGTGATAAATACCGTGCTTGGCAGGAGCCGTGGGCGTTTGGCGAAGTTCTGGACAGAAAATTTTTTGGTACGATGTGAGGAGGTGGGCGAAGGCATCCGTGGGTGCGCCGATGTGGAAAGCGAGGTTGGGGGGGGGGGGGGGGATGGTTGAAGAGGTGTCGACAAGTACGAGTCTTTGTTGACCAATCCTCGGTGGGCGACATCGACCAGAAGGTGGAAATGAGAGAGGAAATCCACACCGAGGATTGGCAATGTGACGTCACCGACGAGAAACTTCCAATTAAATTTACTGTTTCAAAAAAATAATGTGAGGTTCTCGTAAGCGTAGGTGAGTATCACAGATCCGTTAGCAGCTACCAGGCGGACGTCGGGAGACATAGACAGACTATGTCGTGTCCTGAAGAGTGCCCTTGGCAAAAGAGAACGACAAGCACCCGTGTCTACCAAAAATCGCACACCCGTTCCTGCATCATGTAAAAAGCAAACATTAGAAACAGAGAGGCCACCGCCATGAGCAATGGCCTACTTACACATTTTTTGACTACTGACAATTCTTGTCACATTTCTTCGCGGCTGCTCCGAATCTGTTGTGGTAGTAGCAAAACTGCGGCAGATAGGAAGCAGTAAGCGGCTGTAGAATTCGTTGGTTGGGGCGCGAGCGAGTGGTTGGTGGTGGCCGGCTTTGTCGCCCCTTTGGCACGTCACGGGGTAGGCGTATATGTCCTATGGCATTCACTTCAGCTTTGGTTGACGTTGAATAAGCGTCCTCTTTGTCTGGAGTTGAGGCGTTGATGGAGGTCTTGAAGGTCGTTAAGTGGCTGTCCATGAGGGTGTCGGCTTTGGTCATCGAGTCCTTTATGGGTAATCTATCGACATCGGGTATGGCAACACGTACAGGTTTGGGTAAACAGCGTATCCAAAGGGCATGAAGTATGTTCACCTCATGAGGAGAGCCGTCTGCGGCAGGTTGCAGGCGAGCGAAGCCCTTTGGTCCCCCAACGGTTGTTGCGAGAGCTGAAAAAGCTTTGCTATACGGGCGGCTGGCGAGAGCAAGTACTGCTGCAGAAGGTATGTTTTGAGGGTGTCATACGCTATTGTGGTGTCTCCTTGTTCACAAAGCCAGTCGGATATTTCTGGGAAGGTGTCCTCGAGTATCGCCGCGAGAACATATACTGCTTTGGATGTTGAGCGAGTCATGCCCTTGATGCGCAACTGGCATTTTGCGGGCTGAAACCAAGCAAACGCCTCTTTGCTGGCGAACGACAAAAGTTTCAATGGGGCAGCGCCGACTTTCGTGGGGTCTGCCATAGTAATAATGAAGGAGGGGCGAGGGTTGGTGGAATTCTTGAGGAGCAAGTCGACTTCCGGGGTCACCAATGTGACGGGCCGAGAGAAGGTTGTGACTCAAAGGCAGGATGAAAGCAACTGAGTAAACTATATTCCAGAACGCTCATTTATATATACGTAAACCCCAGTCAAAAAGGGCATACAAAACATAACAGGCTATTTCATGTTCAACCAAAAAGCTCACCGGTTAACAGTTAACGGTGAGAAAAACAAACATGTTATTTCAGGTTCTTATCAGTGCGAGGGGAGAGCGAAGATACAAGCATAATTCATACAAAAAATGAAATGTCGTTACTATGTACGATCGTTTGACACACGGTTGGTACAAGGCCTTCGATTTTTCTCATAAATTTTAGATTCCTACTGAATATCAACACTAGCCCAAGTAAATTAAAACTACAACATTTGTATGATAAAATGATTACATTTCAGACTTATTTCCAAAGAAACCTAACTGACATGAATATTTTCCTAAATGAAAGCAAGCACTCTTTAAAGTTCGTTATATGTTTAGTTTCCTTATAATAAAGATTAATTGCATAATTCGAATCAAATATCAGAGATTAAATCATATGCACGATTTATTACAAATAGGATAGAACATCTTTTCCGTAAACTTATAGTACTTAGAGTCTTATTTGGTGACAATTATTTTACATTATCGCAAATAGCATAGCTCAACGCTACTTGAACTGGCATTGTCTTAGGTGATTGAAATTAAAAAAGTAATTCGGTACACTGGGGTCCCTCAGCAAGGAGTGAAAAACCATTTTGAAAGCTGATAGGCATTAAATAAATATAAAATGGTTAAAAGACACAATTAATTTCTCTATGAAATATCTCATGCTATGGGGAATATTGCAATGAGTTGAGCTCCCTGATAAAACTGCAATAGAAAGCCAAGTTTATATATTTTTTAAATCAGATGTATTGAGGGAATGCGGTTGAAGGGAGGGACGGGGGGAGAGAATGTGATCTGCCTGGAGGACAAGAAGGATTAGTAATAATGGGGAAAGAAAAAAGAAGAGAGGAGATGGAAGTAGCTAACCGCATATATGAAATAGAAATCTCAAAGAATTTCCTGAAAGTACAGGAGATGGAATGTTAAATAACAAAAGTAAGGTATAAAATTGCACTTGAACAAATAAATGATATAGCATGAAGTACGTATACATTTGGGAAATATAGTACTAATTATTGTACCTTTTTTTTATCTAAATTTAGGAGGGAGGCCTAACTATCCTTAGTATTATTAGTTCTTGAAATATTATATTTTTTTAGTAATTTAACCCAGGTTTTTTTTTACGTAACTTTACTGAGTCGTTAGACAGTAATATATCCACTTTCTCAGTAAATAAAGCTGTACAGAACAAAGTCCCGACAATATCCTTTTAATCTTGGAAAAATCAGATAAAATTTGATCTAGCTAACTGTATGTGTTTAATGATTACCGAAACACATGCTTTGTAATAAAGAAAAATCTTTGTTTTTTCAACCAATTGCAAAGTTTTTTTTTTTTTCGAAAATGGTATTCTACATAACAGAAGGGCAATTTGCATCTATTCACGTCAGGTATTCTAACATCTAACTAAAAAGGTTAAATGAATGTGTAGTCAATTGAAAATCAAAAGAAGGAAGCGTGATAGCACCTCTGATTGATCCTTTAAACTCATATAAAACTTAGTGATAAACTGCTACACAGTAAAAAATACTAATTCTAAATCATCGAATCAGTTTATTAGAAGAAAAACTAATTACCAGATCACTTAGGATTATAACTGTTTTTTTTTGGGCTCAGGCCATGTCGTCCTGATGGAAGTTCCTTTGTTAGTAGCTTCCTAGGAAGTTCCTTCGTTAGTAGCTTCCTAGGTTATATTTGACTACAGTGATATATCCCAGAGAATTTACCAAAGGTATCCAGAATTCTAACTCCTGGAGCGAATATTCCTTGAAGATTTTTATTAAGGGATATCGCATAAAATCAGAGGACGTATTCTTGACACGTCTAATAGCTATCTACACCCCTAATAGTGTTTTCGCTTCGAGGGGAAAAAAGTGGCAAGAATATAGGAGAGCCTTTATTAAGGCAACGCTCCTACTGTACTGTAAATAGGCGCCACCCCGCCGCCTCGTGGCGTCATCTAGCCATTCTTTCTCTTGCAGCTTTGTTGACCGGTGTTTATCCCGTATTATCTCTCGCTGTTTTGGATTTATTTCGCTGCTATGATGTCTTCACCAGCTTCATCTGCCTCTGGAAAGTTGAGTAATATCTTTGGATTGTGTAAATGTAAGCTCTTGGCAGTTTTATTCTTCGATAGAGATCGTAATTAACGTAACAAGAGCTGTTGCCAGCCGGATGGCGTCATGGACGCGGTCGTTCTTTTTGTACATTGAGTTAGCCAAGAACGACTTTTCCGGCATCGCTTGCTTCTTAACTTAAGCTTTTTAGCAATTTAGCTAGGGATTAGCAATTTAGCTAGGGATTTTTATATTATGTCCTTGTTGTCGTGAATATGGCTAAATATTTTGAGCCTCATAAGTGCTAGGCTTCCTAGCCTAGGCATTTTCACACTTCATGCATGATATAACCTTCCTGGTAAAGTTTTACTGAAGTTCAGGCAATATTTTATACATTTAAGATATTACTGCATTTAATTTTCCTCTTCCAAGATAGTATAGGAGAGAGTTTCGGTGAACGATTCTCACTGCTCCTAAGCTACTAGCCTAGGGGCTTTAGTAAACTTTCATACATGTCCCCAATTGCTCTTGTATTGTCTTTTAAGGGGAGACTAACACCTCCTATACCTTGCAAGCCTATACCAATCTCCTGGTGGGATTTAAGAGCAATTCCTCTCCCTCTGACTAGCCTAGGCTACCCTCAGTTAAATTTGCCCTGAACTAAGTTCTGGCAAATCTTTACTGAGACGTCCCATTTCTTTCTCTTAACCACTGAGTTGGTTTCGAGCCTAGAACGGGACATCAGAGTAGTATGTCTGTGTTCGGCATCCGTCCGTCTGGTGAAATGATTTCCCAGGTTGTGTTAGGTTGCCTTTACAGGAGGCTAGACCTCCCTTGGCCTTACCCCGGAGGCTTTTGTATGACAATTCCCACCCCCCCTTGGCCTAGCAGACAGTCCTGTGCTGGTAGATCTTTAGCCGAAGAATTGAATTTTTCCCCTGCCGAAGATCTCTGGTACGAGATTCCGTTCCCTTTGAGATTGCGTCCTGGGTGTCGCCTTCTCACCTAGACTAACCCAACCTGGGGAATTGAATTCCCCAACCATGAGGTGGTCTTCTATGGGATCAGAATCGCCCAGGTAGGTAGTACCTTCAGGTATTACCTCACCTATAGGACCCTTGCCCCTCCCCTGCTGTCCTTTTTGTGTTGGCCTAGCCTTCACTTACCCTGCCGTTGTTCTACATTCGACCCTATGGGTAGTCTGTAGAATTGGCCTGGGGTCTCCTGCCTGCCGCCAGCTGAGCCGGCTGCAAGCAGGAGCCCGCATCTGACTTTGAGTGTTCTTCAGCCCTCCCTTCGACTGCCTTCCATATCCATGCTACCAATATGGATGGGATATGGTCAGATGGAAGCCCAAATCTAAGTCCCCCTTCCATTTGAACCCTCATTCCGGATGTAGGTCGGCAAGGCTGAGCCTTTGCCTTCCTCCATCCTTCTTTTCCTTTGCCTTTCCCCAATCTGGTCCAACTGCCGGCAGCTATGTTGGACGCCTGCTGGCAGTTAGCTCTGCCGCCACTTGCCTTGGGCGCCGTTGATCGACGACCAAAGGCAATAGGCATACTCTGACCGGCCGCCGGCAACTGTGTTGTCTGCTGGCAGCCTGCAACCCAAAGTCTAGACAGTTTATCGCCGGCTGCCGCCGGGTCCTACTTGATAGAAGGTCCCTCTGGCTGCCGGCGACAGAGCAACTGCCGGCGACCTGCCACCCTTCATCCTGAGGGCAGTTCTTGCCTTCCATATATGCTGGCAGACACGGCAGTCCTGGTGGCATGCCACCAGCATGCTGCCAGCAGAGCAACTGCCGGCGACCTGCCGCCCATCACCCTTAAGGCAGTGCTTGCCTTCTATAGCCCAGAACACGACGGCATGTGCCGGCCGGCACGGCAGTACTGGCAGCATGCCAACGGCAGTTATTGCCATAGCCCATACAAAATTTTTTCCAACCAACATGGTGCTCATGGGCAGCCCATTGTGAGACCATCGCAATTAAGAGAGCGATTCTCTCTGCCTTTTTAATGGTTAACAACCATTACCAATTCCCCAATATTGAATCTAAAAGACAGTGTTAAGAAGACACCTTATATCCATGGATATTCTTCCCAAATTCATTAAAAATTTAGTATTCAATATTGAAGGAGGTCACAGCAATGGGCTGGACAGGAGACACAGTAGGTGTCTTTTCCTTTTTCTAGCTTACCCTATCCTGAGAATTTCACCGAATACTTATATGCTTTTCTTTCTTTACAGGAGGAGCATCCCGAGTGCGGGAACAACTTTTGCAGGGTCCGCAGTAGGAACTTCTGCGGCCATGACACGTGCAGGGCCCACGCTCGCTGCGCAGTCACGAAGAGATCTCTTAATTACTGGGACCCACAGGTATGTACTGTTTGTGACAAACTTGTTAATGAGGCTTTTGACTATCAAAAGTCTACAGAGTCTAGGGATGCAGCGAGAGAGACGCTGCACAAATGGGTCAGGGGCTTTCAGAAAAACACCTCTGGCCCATACCTTCCTAATGAAAGGATGAGGGACTGTCTGTTCTCTAGGGCATCTTCGGATTCAATCGTTCCCCAGGCTCAACCCAGGATTCCCCTCGTCCAGATTCCAATAGAATCTGTTGTTTCGGATGCCTTGCAGGGCATCCAGCTTGAGGACAACATGTCGGTTGTCTCAGAGGAGACCGAGCATAATCTCCTCGTGGAAGAATTGGAACAGTAGGATGACGTACCCCCTGAAGGCGAGACCGAGAAAGCCGAAACGATTTCGGTTTCTTCTGTAACGGTGGCTGAGCTGGTGCCTTCGACCTCTTCTTCTGCCCCCCAATTGGATTCGATCACGAGCACGCTGCACTCTCTTCTTTCCATGTTCCAGGACATGCAAAAGAAATCGTCGGAGAAGGAGGCTTCTCTTCGGACGGAGATGCACCAGCTCGTGGCTACGCGTTTAGCTCCGAAGAAGCTAAACATCAAGGACCTTCCTGCTTTCTCTGACGTCAATCCTTGGAGGTATGCTGAGCATATGCCGATGTCAGGGTGGAAGATCTTCCTCTCCGAGAAACTGGGCACTGTCCCAGTGGACGATATAGAGTTCTGGCCCAGCAAAGGGGCCTACCCGGATTGCTCTGTCCGTTTGAGGACGGATCCTTCGTCCATAGAGGATACAGAGCCGAAAGAAGTCATCGTTTTTTACCTCCCTAAGGCCCAGGCCTTATTCTCAAACACCTTGAAAGAGAAGGTCTTTACTAATTCCAAGGTGCCGGCTCTCAGCAAAAAGCACCCTTCCTTTGTTGCTGATCCCTCTCATGCCTTTCCCTTTATGGACAAAGGGTTTAAGGCTGCCTTAAAGGCAGTGGAGGCAGGGAAGCCCTGTCCTACACTCGAAGAGTGTAGACCCTTTTCCCTCGCTTTTCCATCGGATGACGTGGACTGGAAAGATGTGCATAACACTTTCACAGTCGGGAAGCTGGAGGCAGACATTGCCGGAGATCAGTTCGGCGAAGACCTCCCCAAGCTGTCGGACTTTCTCCTGCGCAGGGAGTAGGAGACAAAAGAACGTCTTGCCGCTTCTATGTCTCTGCAGACGGGGCTAGAGACGAAGGCAAGCATATCGGAAACTCCAGATATGCACATGGTCTTCGCCAAGGCTCATTTGGCGATGGTCACCAAAGACCTGTTCAACTTTATCAAAGCCTGAAGGGCTTGCAGAGAGTTTGTGTTCGCCTCGGCTGCAGTGAGGCACGAACCATGGAAGCTGATAGCTTCCAACATCTGGGGAAACGACCTCTTCCCAAGCAAAGTGGTCAGAGAATAGGAATCTCCTCTCCAAGTGGGGCTTGTCCTCTAAAAGAAAGTCTTTTGCTGACGAGGGTCCCCAGCCGAAAAGGAAGACGAAACGACCAAGAGTGCTCTCTCGTCCCAGACAACAACAGCTTCCCATGGCCACGGTGCACCAGACTGTAGCACAGCCAACCACCACCTTCCAGCTGGTCCCCTAGACAGTGGCGACACAGTCGCCCGCCTTCACCCCAGCTTTTGAAAGGCAGTCGACGACCTTCAGGCCGAAGTCTCGAGGTTCCTTTCGAGGATCCTCTAAGCACCCCTCCAGAGGTAGGGGCAACAGAGGTGGACGTGGACGTGGCCAACGAGGTAAATCCTCCAACCAGCACTCAAAGTGAGATGCTACAGGTAGGAGGGAGACTTCTCCTCTTCGGGGATCGTTGGACTTTCGATCCCTGGGCCCACAGCCTAGTCAAGAATGGACTGGGGTGGAGTTGGAACACAACTCCACCCAACTTCCCTCAATTCTTCCAACACTGAACCCCCATATTGGAAGAATATGTTCAGGAACTCTTAAACAAGTGGGTTATAAGAAGGGCGAAGTCCATCAAATTCCAAGGAAGGCTATTTTGTGTTCCGAAAAAGGACTCAGAAAAGCTCAGAGTCATTCTGGAACTATCACCACTCAACAAGTTCATAGTGAACTACAAGTTCAGAATGCTGACGCTTCAACACATGAGGACCCTTTTGCCCAAACAGGCATTTACAGTCTCCATAGACATGACGGATGCGCACTGGCACGTACCAATCAACCGTCAAGTTTCCCCCTACCTAGGGTTCAAATTACAGAAAAGACAATACGTCTTTAAAACCATGCCCTTCGGCTTGAATATAGCCCCAAGGGTATTCACCAAGCTTGCGAATGCAGTCATTCATCAACTACGCCTAAAGGGAGTCCAGGTAGCAGCCTACCTGGATGACTGGCTGGTGTGGGCAGCATCCAAGGAGGAGTGCACACAAGCCTCCAAGGAACTGATCCAGTTCCTGGAACACCTAGGATTCAAGATCAACTTGGAAATGTCTCGTCTTTCTCCAGCTCAGAAGTTCCAGTGGCTGGGTGTCCACTGGGACTTGCAGTCACATTGCCTTTCCATTCCATCAAAGAAGAGGAAAGAGATAGCGGGATCTGTCAAGAGACTCCTTCAATCCGCCCGGATATCAAGAAGGCAACAGGAGAGCGTGTTGGGTTCCCTCCAGTTTGCCTCAGTGGCAGATCCAGTGTTGAGAGCACAATTAAAAGATGCATCAGGAGTTTGGAGAAAATACGCACCAAACGCTCAAAGAAATCTAAAGAAGCCCTTACCAAATCGTCTGCGATCCCTACTGAAGCCATGGTCGAAGGTCAAGAACCTAAAGAAGAAGGTACCCTTGCAACCACCTCCGCCGCCAGCCACCGTTCACACGGATGCCTCAAGAGAGGGGTGGGGAGGCTGCTTTCATCATCGAAAAGTCCAAGGAACCTGGTCTCTCCTCTTCCAAACCTTCCACATCAACTTTCTGGAAGCCATGGCAGTTTTTCTCGCACTGAAAAAACTGAAATTTCGCTGCTCGATCCACATTCGCCTGGTCCTCGACAGCGAAGTGGTAATGAGAGGCCTCAATCGACAGGGCTCAAGATCGCCTCATCTAAATCAGGTAATACTGGCCATCCTCCGTTTAGCGGAGAAGAAAAGATGGTACTGGTCAGCAGTCCACCTTCAAGGATTCCGCAATGTGACGGCAGACGCTCTTTCCAGGTTCAACCCAGTAGAGTTGGAATGGTCCCTAGACGCAAGATCATTCTCCTTCATCTTACGCAAAGTCCCAGGACTGCAGATAGACCTCTTCGCAACGAGCGACAACAAGAAGCTACCCCAGTACGTAGCCCCGTACGAGGATCCCCTAGCGGAAGCAACGGACGCGATGTCTATAGACTGGAACAGATGGTTCAAGATATACCTGTTCCCTCCAACCAACCTTCTGCTGAAAGTCCTCAACAAGCTGAGATCCTTTCGCGGGATAGCAGCAATAGTGGCCCACAAATGGCCCAACAGTGTCTGGTTCCCCCTAGTAACGGAACTACGCCTGATGCTGATCCGCTTGCCAGATCCAGTTCTGACTCAGCAATTGCAGAAATTGACTGTCTCCGTTTCATCACTGAAGTCCCAGAACCTTCATCTCATGATTTTCTCACCTTGGCAGTCAAGAAAAGGTTCGGGATTTCAAAAGACAGTATCGACTTCTTAGAAGAGTACAAGTCAAAGTCAACAAGAAGACAATATGAGTCTTCCTGGAAAAAAATGGGTCGCCTTCATCAAGGCAAAGAAACCTAAGGAGATTTCTACGGATTTTTGCCCGTCCTTCTTCATCCCTCTCTATGAACAAGGTCTAGCAGCCAATACGATCACTATGTGCAAATACGCCCTATCCAGACCAGTGTTTTATGCCTTCCAGGTAGACTTCTCTAACGAAATCTTCAACAAGATTCCCAAAGCCTGCGCTAAACTTCGGCCCGCAGCACCTCCTAAGCCCATTTCATGTTCTCTGGACAAGGTTCTTCACTTAGCATCAACTCTGAACAATGAAGATTGTTCCCTAAAGGACTTGACTCAAAAGGTTATATTGTTATTTGCACTAGCCTCGGGAGCCAGAGTCAGCGAAATAGTGGCCCTCTTGAGGGATGATTGCCATATTCAGTTCACAGACTGCGGAGAACTGAACCTCTTTCCGGACCCAACGTTTCTCGCCAAGAACGAGCTGCCCACTAAGAGATGGGGTCCCTGGAGAATCTGCCCTCTGAAGGAAGAAGCATCCCTCTGCCTAGTGGAATGCCTAAAGGTGTATCTTCGTCGAACTTCAGACTTTAGGGGAGGTCAGCTTTTCAGGGGAGAAACATCAGGTTTAACGTTATCCTTGAAACAGATAAGGGCGAAAATCACCTATTTTATTAGCAGAGCGGATCCAGACAGTACACCCGCAGGTCATGATCCGAGGAAAGTCGCTTCATCCCTTAATTTCTTTCAGACTATGTCACTTGAAAGCCTTCGCGCTTATACTGGATGGAAGTCATCCAGAGTCTTCTTCAAACACTACGCGAAGCAATTACAGGAAATAAAACATTTCGTGGTGGCAGCAGGTAGTGTTCTAAAACCTGCCGCCTGACCTCTGCGAAGAACAGTGCACTTTTTGGG
>NC_090737.1:76976991-76979491 GCF_036898095.1 Palaemon carinicauda
TCTATACATATACCTGTCAAATTCAGGTTTTCTGTACTTAGAATTGAAATCAACCCATCTTCACCATCGTAGCTAATTGGTATGTTTGGGACTTGGCATTTGATTAATGATAAATTTTTTTGCACATTTAAACGTGTTTCTTTCATATTTCAATTAAGCCAGACTTTAATGTAATAATATATCTGGCTTATTTGAAATATGAAAGAAACACGTTTAAATGTGCAAAAAAATTTATCATTAATCGAATGCCAAGTCCCAAACCTACCAATTAGCTACGATGGTGAAGATGGGTTGATTTCAATTCTAAGTACAGAAAACCTGAATTTGACAGGTATATGTATAGAAAAATTGTCATTGACTTTTATCTTTCTTCGTGGCGGAGTGGTATGGTCACTGGCATACAGATATCCTGGACGAGGGTTCAAATCCACGCCTGTCCGATATCATAGTCTTTGGGCGGTTCCGCCTTGGGCTCTGATCCCGAGGTCGTTAAGAGCATCCAGACTTTAATGTATTAATATATATGGCTTATTTGAAATATGAGAGAAACACGTTTGAATGTGCAAGAAAAATTTATCATTAATCGAATGCCAAGTTCCAAACCTACCAATTAGCTACGATGGTGAAGATGGGTTGATTTCAATTCTAAGTACAGAAAACCTGAATTTGACAGGTATATGTATAGAAGAATTGTCATTGACTTTTATCTTTCTTCGTGGCGGAGTGGTATGGTCACTGGCATACAGATATCCTGGACGAGGGTTCAAATCCACGCCGGTCCGATATCATAGTCTTTGGGGCGGTTCCGCCTTGGGCTCTGATCCAGAGGTCGTTAAGAGAATCCAGACTTTAATGTATTAATATATATGGCTTATTTGAAATATGAAAGAAACACGTTTAAATGTGCAAAAAAAATTATCATTAATCGAATGCCATGTCCCAAACCTACCAATTAGCTACGATGGTGAAGATGGGTTGATTTCAATTCTAAGTACAGAAAACCTTATTTTGACAGATATTGGTATAGAAGAATTGTCATTGACTTTTATCTTTCTTCTTGGCGGAGTGGTATGGTCACTGGCATACAGATATCCTGGACGAGGGTACAAATCCACGCCGGTCCGATATCATAGACTTTGGGCGGTTCCACCTTGGGCTCTGATCCCGAGGTCGTTAAGAGAATCCAGACTTTAATGTATTATTATATATGGCTTATTTGAAATATGAAAGAAACACGTTTTAAAGTGCAAAAAAATTTATCATTAATCGAATGCCAAGTCCCACACCTACCAATTAGCTACAATGGTGAAGATGTGTTGATTTCAATTCTAAGTACAGAAAACCTGAATTTGACAGGTAAATGTATAGAAGAATTGTCATTGACTTTTATCTTTCTTCGTGGCGGAGTGGTATGGTCACTGGCCTACAGATATCCTGGACGAGGGTTCAAATCCACGCCGGTCCGATATTATAGTCTTTGGGCGGTTCTGCCTTGGGCTCTGATCCAGAGGTCGTTAAGAGAATCCAGACTTTAATGTATAAATATATATGGCTTATCTGAAATATATATATATATATATATATATATATATATATATATATATATATATATATATATATATATATATATATTCATATATACATACATAAAACACACACACACACACACACACACACACATATATATATATATATATATATATATATATATATATATATATATATATATATATATATATATATATATATATATATATATATATTTATGCATATATATATATATATATATATATATTTATGTATATGTGTAAATATATATATATATATATATATATATATATATATATATATATATATATATATATATATATATATTTATATAGATATATATGTGTATATATATATATATATATATATATATATATATACATACGTATATATATATATATATATGTATATATATATATATATATATATATATATATATATATATATATATATATATATATATATATATATATATATATATATATATATATATATATATATTTAAATATATATATATATATATATATATATATATATATATATATATATATATATATATATATACATATATATATATACACATATACACATAAGCATACATACATACATATACCAAGGAACTTCTCCCAATTTTTTTTTTGGGGGGGGGGGTAGCTGACATCAAACCATGAAACAAAAAAGGAGTGACTTCTCGTTTCTACGTTCCTCCTAGCCTGACATGGGACTCAACTGAGTTCGGTTGGTACTGTTAGGGTGCCACAGCCCACCCTCCCCCGTTTTCCACCATAGACGAAGTTTCATAACGTTGAATCCCCTACTGCTGCTACCTCCGTGGTCATCTAAGGCACCAGAGGAAGCAGCAGGGCCTACCGGAACTGCGTCACAATCGCTCGCCATTCATTCTTATTTCTATTACGCTCTCTTGCCTCTCTCACATCTATCCTCCTATCAC
>NC_090737.1:76999491-77004444 GCF_036898095.1 Palaemon carinicauda
AGTGAGTTAGGGGGAGTAACAAAAATGGTGAAGTCCGGATGGGGTAAAGTAGGTAGGAATAATAATTCTAACAATAATAATAATTCTAACAATAATAATAATAATAATGCAGGGATGTTTACTAGAAATAATTATAGAGGTAATGATCAGCGCAATGCCAATACTAATATTAATTTTTCTCCTAACAGGAATAATAGACCTAAGATATATTATCCCGAGAAATTGAAAACATTGACGTGCTTCTTTTGCAATAAGAAGGGGCACGTAAAGAGCATGTGTTATGCGTTTAGAAACTCACAAAATGCTAATGTTAGGCCAGTGATGGGTGTGGAAGAGAGAGAGAGAGAACCTACCCCAAAAACATCCGCTGATCAATGACTACCTGGTTGTTTTGACAGATATTTGTCCTTCGGTAGTGTCTCTTTCGCCAATTCGTCCGAGAAAAGACGCGTGCGTATTTTGCGTGATACCGGTGCAGCTCAGTCTTTGATATTAAGGGAGGCATTACCTTGCAATTTTGTACCAAAAAGTGGGGAATTTGTGTTATTGGCTGGTTTTCCTGATACGGTAAAATCGTATGCCATGGAAAATTTTAATTTAATCTGCCCTTCCTTTGCAGGGAATTTGAAATTGGCCATCGTTGATAAATTTCCGGTTAAAAATGTTGATGTTGTGATAGGGAATGATGTTGCTCTGAAGAATAATACTTGTCCCATACTGATAAACCCTGATAGTGAAGTAGCAGCAGTTACTCGTTCTAGTGCTGAAGTTGTTGACGCTGCAGAGTCAACAATTAATCTAGATTTAAGTAGTTTAGAACGTAGTGATAGCGTAGTTGTAGATCTTGGGATTTTGAAGGACAAACTGAATTGGACTATTGAAGAGCTAATCAAAGCTCAGAAAAAGGATTTTCGGGATCTCCCTATTGAGTCAGGTGAGGTGACTGATATAACCGGTCCCAAATTTAAAATAATTAATAATATTTTATATAGGTTGACTAGGCCTATGGAGGCTGATAACTTTGATTATGAAATTTTGAAACGGATAATGGTTCCATTTGTTTACAGGAATGAGTTGATATCATTGGCGCATGAAAGTGGTTTGGCCGGACATTTTGGCATTCATAAGACTTCTGGCAAGTTGTTAATGAATTACTATTGGCCGAAGTTGAAGGCGGACGTAAAGAAGTTTGTCAATAGCTGTGACGTTTGTCAGAAGGTCGGTAAACCTAATCAGCTTATTCCAAAAGCGCCTCTATGTCCTATTCCAGTGGTTTCCGAACCTTTCACGGAGGTCATTATTGATATGGTTGGACCATTACCAAGGACTCGTAGTGGAAATGAATATATTTTGACTATCATGGATAGGATGTCTCGATATCCCGAGGCAATACCACTACGTACGATAAAAAGTGTTAAAATTGTAGATGTACTAATTGACTTTTTTACCAGGTTTGGGATGCCTAAAATTATTCAATCGGATTGTGGTTCTAATTTTGTTAGCAGCTATTTCAGAGATAAAATGGCAGAGTTAAATATAAAACATGTGACCTCTTCTCCATATCATCCAGAAAGTCAGGGAGCTCTGGAGAGATTTCATCAAACCCTGAAATCGATGGTAAAGAAATATTGTTTGATTAATGGTTCTGAATGGGATAAGGAATTACCTTATTTGTTGTTCGCTTTTCGTTCTGTCCCAAGTCAGTCTTTAGTTTTTCGCCTTTCAGCCTTGTGTTTGGCCATTGTGTTCGAGGTCCTCTATATGTTGTTCGAGAGTCCTGGGAGGGAGACGTCCCTGAGATCAATTTATTAGATTATGTGTCTAATCTAGGTGATAAGTTAACAAAGGCTTGGAAATTTGCAGGTGAAAATTTATTGTGTAGCCAAAAAAGAATGAAGTACTTTTTTGTCAGAAGGTCTAAAGCACGTGACTTTGCGGTAGGCGACAAAGTTTTGGTTTTGTTACCCATTCCTGGAAATCCATTGAAAGCATCTTTTTCAGGTCCTTGGAAAATTCTGAAAAAAATTAGTGAAGTTAATTATTTAGTAGAGACTCCCGAGAGAAGGAAACCTTTTCAGCTTTGTCACATAAATATGTTGAAGGCTTATGTAGAACGGGAGAAAGTCATTCCCGTGGCAACCATAGGGAATGCTGTAGTTTCCGAGAACGATAAACTTTTTTCTTTTTCAGAGGGTGAAAGTATTGATGATAATTGTTTTAATGGAAGTGAATGGCGTTCAGATAATAAGAATTCTTTGAAACATTTTTCTGGTATGGTTTCTCATTTAAGTAATGAAGAACAAAAGTCTTTAAAGAAATTGGTATTTAATTATAATGAATTATTTTCGGATGTACCGGGAAGGACTAATGTCCTTGAACATGACGTGGACGTAGGTAGTGCCACTCCTGTGAAACGAGCGCCTTACAGGTTGAATCCCTTTAAAAATGAGGTTGTAGCGAAGGAAGTTGATTATATGCTAAAACATGACCTAATTGAACCTAGTCAAAGTCCTTGGTCATCACCTGTTGTATTGGTAAAGAAACCCGACGGTAATTTCAGGTTATGTTTTGATTACCGTAAATTAAATGAAGTGTCTAAGTCTGATTGTTACCCATTACCACGAATTGAGGATTGTATTGATCGTATGGGTAAGGCCAAGTACATAAGTAAATTCGATTTGCTGAAAGGTTATTGGCAGGTTCCTCTTTCGAAGCGGGCAAGGGCCCTGTCCGCTTTCGTAACACCCCAGGGACTGTTTCAATGTAAAGTGATGCCGTTTGGTATGAAGAACGAGGCTGCCACCTTTCAGAGGTTAATGAATACTTTAGTCTATGGTTTAGAGGGGTGTGTAGTTTATATTGATGATATTGTTATTTATAGTAATGATTGGGAAACTCATTTAAAACGTATTAGGGCACTGTTTGAGGTTTTGAAGAAAGCAGGTTTAGTAATTAATTTAAAGAAAAGTGAATTTGCAAAGGCGAGGGTCGTATATTTGGGTCATGAAGTTGGTAATGGTAAAGTTGCTCCTAAGCAAGCAAATATCGAATGTATTGAAAAAATGTTAATCCCTAAGTGCAGGAGGGATGTCAGATGATTCCTTGGGTTGGGTGGTTACTACCGAAGGTTTGTTAGAAATTTTTCTGACATCGCCGATCCTTTGACTAATCTCTTAAGAAAGAAGGTAGCTTTTGTCTGGACTGATGAAACACAAAGGGCTTTTGATAATTCAAAAAGAGTATTAATTAATTTCCCTGTCTTAAGAGCTCCTGATTTTGACCTTCCTTTTTCTCTTGCCACGGATGCAAGTGACGTTGGTGTAGGAGCGGTGTTGTTGCAGAATGATGAGCAGGGAGTTTCTCATCCTGTCGCATTCTTTTCAAAAAAATTGTCCTCCGCCCAACGTAGGTATTCCACTGTGGAGAAAAAGACTCTTGCTTAAGTATTTGCTATTAACCATTTTCAGGTTTATCTTTCCTCCTCAGATACACCTATTAAGGTCTTGACGGATCATAATCCCCTGACCTTCATCAGCAGATACAAGAATAAAAATCAAAGATTGATGAGGTGGAGTCTCATGCTGCAAGAGTGGAATTTAGAATTTTCCCACATCCCAGGAAAAGATAACATTGTTGCCGATTTTCTCTCTCGCAGCGTTGAATATTAGTTGATTGACAGAGGGCTATGCAGTTATTAAAGGTAGTATCTGTATCGTTATAATTATGGTGTGTGTGCTGTTGAAGTGGGCACGTAGTGAGTAGAAGCAAATGTATATTTAAAATTTATTAATCATGGTTTGTTTACAGAAGACTATAATGTTTTGGGTATATTATATGGGATCTTTAAGGCTAAAAGGTGAGGGTGATCACTGGTACTTTCTAATGATTGATTAATTAGATGGGTCATGGGCTCACGGGTCTGTAGCACAACAGCCGTTTTTTAGGCGCTACAGGCTGGTGTATGAGTGGTACCCTAGACTGAGTTAAGGTTAATCTACTAAGGTTTAGAGGTGTCAGGTACGATAAGGTTTGTAATAAGCTAAGAAAAGAGATAGGCACTAATCTGGTATTCTGTATTTTCAGGCTAATAATTACGCTTCATCGATTTTGTTTGTTTGCGCAGGGGAGTCTTGTGGTGGTCTTCTCTGTGTCGTTCGGCGTGTGTGTATGTATTGGACACTATGGTGATAAGTGTGATATATAACACTGAAATAGACAGTGGTTTTTGTGATCAACATTTATTGCTAGTGAGTGATGTGTATCCCTGAAAATGAACAGTGTATTGATTGTGGAAAAGGTTATAGCCTTTGGACTATATATACAGAATCCGGTTGTTAGTGCAATGACTCTTTATTAAGTTTATTAACGGTGTGAGTGATGGGAAATTTTTAGGTGGGGTATCTATTTATCGAATGGTGATGTTTTGCCTTTCTGGTTTTGGAAAGTTTTCCTGTGATTAGTATTAAGTTTAAGAGGTTTCAGTATTTGTTATATATTGTTATATTTTGTTTTCCTTATGAGCTGCAAACCTTGGTACTTGCCACCCTCTTTCCTTTCGTTTGTCATGTCTTTGCAGGTGGTTTAATGACTATTTTTTTGTTATTTTATTATTTCAATATGTGATTAAATGTTAACCTACATTATGAAAAAATAAATTGAATTTTTTTTTTTGGTCGGGTGAGGAGGTGTAACTTAGTTGTCATTAATTTCTGAATTATTTAAGTTTTTAGACTTTTAATGTTAAGTATAGAAGTGTTGTATTTTTCTTTATTAACTTTTTGTCTCCTCACCGGTGGTTATCTTTGTGTTTATTATTGGCTAACGACTATTTTATATTTTCAAGTTGTGTTGGTTACGTGGCAGCTCTCCTTCATTATCCGAGGTATGGAGGTTTTCGCTTGGAGGAGTTGGCCTCAGTGTGTTTCTGAGCCTCCAACCTTGAAGGGCACGATA
>NC_090737.1:77004944-77012444 GCF_036898095.1 Palaemon carinicauda
CCAAACATAAAAAACATCATCATCATCATCGCCCACCACCAAACAAAAAACAAAAATTATTGTCTATCAATAACACCAGTGACAGTAAAAATGATAATGGGTGCTTATCAGCAAATGAAAAAGAAATCACTTTAATGGGCGTCTTGACCAAAACTGGTAATGATTTAAATTCTGCACTAGATAACGAAGAAGAACCACAGAAGCCATAATAAAGTGGCTCCATTTCCCGAAATCCCCAGTTAATGATACTAATATTATAAGCAACCTATCACAAACCATAAAAAGAGGAGAAATTGACATTGCTATATCACAGACTAGTATTCTTAATAAAGATTATGTAGTTTTAGATAATAATAAATATACAAATGAATTTGATGATTATAACGCCAGAGGAGATAATATTTCCTTTGGGTGGACGGGAAAAACTGACGAAAGAGAGAGTAATAATAATAATAATGCGTTTATAAACAACAATAATAATCTTGATGTGCATAGAATTGGGAGATTTACAAGAAACGCCCCCCACAAATTCCTTTTACAATATTTGCGGAATAGCTTGTTCACTTCAAAAAGTTTTAACCAAAGATTCTAAAACGAAAGAACCCAAATATATAACCAATAGTGAAATAGGTTTCATTGATTTGGTAACTACATCAGACACCCCCAAAAACTGTGGATTGATACTGGAATGTGTGATTGATACAGTAATATCAACATATAGTTTAACAGTTGGAGAAAATATGCATAAATTATTACTAAAGCTTTTTTCTGATTGTCAAAAAGTTGATAATCCAGAATATTTGGAAGAATTAGATGAAAACTATCAGTACATTTGTGCCAACCAAGTGTTATATAAGTTTTTTAGGAAAACACCAGAAAATTTATCACACCAACAAATAATGTACATAACATCTCAGTTTGGTATATTTAATTACTTTCGAATGATGCAATATGCATTAAAAATAGAAGTACCTTTTATAGAACTTATAGATCAATCAAGAAATATATTTTGGGAGTGTACCAGTTTTGAAGGTACGTTATTCAAATTACACAGAGATGGGCTCTTTTATTCACCAACCGAATTTCTATATTTACAGCAAGATATTATTGATGATGAACAGTTAGTGGGTTCTTTGGGGTGTACAACAAATTTATGGGTTGGAGAAAGGGGAGAAAGAATTGAAAATATATTTGGTCCCTCTATTAGAATAACACCACACCCTAACAAATGCCATTTACCTCGCACTGGACACGCAGCATTTTCAGCCAAGAATTTTGTAGGAACCCTAAGAAATTCCTTATCAATAGGCCAATTACACCAAAAGAATTTAACCGTGGCTTTTCAAAATACAAAATCATATCCTTCGGAAATTATTGATATTGCAGGATGCTACCCCAAAATATTGGTTGCATCTGGATTTAATAATCAAGAAGATGGGATTGTTATTAGGAAAGGGGCAATAGAATCTGGAATGTTTTCAGCAACATTTTATGAAACTGCTGCTGTTAAGATGAATTATAATTATAAGGCTTCTGACGAAAACCCATTCCCAATAGAATTTATACCCATGATTACAAAAGGTACAATACTAAGAAAGGGGCTTCAAGTTGGTATATTTAAACTGAAAAATACTTGTAGTCATATTAATAGCAACCTAAAACTTTCAATTGAACTTTTTTCCAGTGAACTAAAAGTAATAGAAATCACTACTGAGGGGGGGATAGGGATGCCTAGAAAGTCCGATATCTTTGTAGATAAATTTGAAAATGTTGTAATAAATAATAATAATATAGGTAAAGACTGGATTTTATCGGTGATTTGGGAAGGACGGGGTAATATTATGGACGTGGACGACCCAACAAATGATTATTTTCACAATTTGGTATGTTCATCAAAAGAAAGGGCCAAGCTTCGAAGGTCATTGGCTTTTCAATCTCAAAACCCAAACTATCAGAAATATCGTTGCGAAATGATTCGCTGCGATAACATAGATATATCACAGTATATGAAGTTATATCTGACATATGCGAGTTTATTCACACCATCTATAGGTGATAAATTACAAACAACAACTTCAAATAAGGGTGTTCTCTCTGAAATTATTTCAGATGAAAATATGCCGTTTGTAATAATCAATCCTAAAAACGAGGGGAAAAAAAACACACACACAATAATGCCAGATCTTATCATTAATCCTCAATACCTGAAGAGACAGACTCTAGATAATATATTTAATACTGGTGAGATGTTAAAGAAAGAACACGAAAACAAAACATCGATTCCATATATGAACAACTGTTTTGAATTTAATATAGAAGATTCTAAATATTATTTGGAGTTGGGAGATTTATATGCTAGTGGAATACTAATAAATCCTATAACGGGACTTCCTTATTTGACCGCCGTAGAAGATGATACTAGGGGCGTTGATTATCCCTATTATGAATATTTTGATGTAGATGACGGATTTACATACACTAGAAAATTAGAAGATTATGATCATATTAATAGGCTATGTTATAAAACTACTAAAGCCACCATCTATAAAACGCGATATTTTCTTGTTCATAACCATAAATCATCTCTCATGATGCAATGTTCTCATCCAGATGATATCATAAGAACAAAGTTTTCTGGTACACCAGTGAAAGGAAAACGAGGAGGGTTTGCAACGGGCCCACAAGAACAAATGACAATTGTGGGCCTTGGAGCTGAACGCCTTAATTACGAAATTTCCCAATTTAGATCTGATTTTTTGGAATTTCCAATCCAACCCACCAAAGACGAAAAAACAGAAATGAGCGATGAGATTATCCAAGGTTCAAAAACACTACAAAGGGTTTTTGATGAATTTAATCAGTATGAAAATATTGATTTATCATTAAAAATATCAAAATTAACTCATATGAAGAAAAAATCAGAAACACTCACCAGTTAAATGAATTTCGTTTTTTATTTTTATGATATTATAGTTCATTATAACAATAAAAGAATCACCGGGGGTGTATTTAGAAATAATGCATTAGAAAAATATATTCGAAGCTGAACCAGACGACTACAGTTATTTTGATGAGTATTGGAGTGGAAGACCAAGAGAATTCCCAGAACGGGAGAACGAGAGGAGTGAAAAGACGACCCATGGAAACAAGTGGACTAGCGAAACACTTTGGTTATATAATAATAATGACATTAGGGGCAAAAGTAATACAAAGAAGACTATATATCCAATTCTAATTCCAGAAACCAAACCGATTGATACTCTGACTCTATTCCAATCTTACTTATTCGCTAACATTACTAAAATAAAATGAAATTTACTACCCACGTAGAATATACTGGGTATATGGTTTACATTTTATCACCGATATAGCACAAGATACTCACTTTATGTTGTAAAATAAAAAATGGAATACATAACACTTATTATTATAAGCATTATAATAATTTTGTTGGTGACTATATTTATTTTGTATGTCTATACAGACTATGCTGTAAGGTATGATTATGCTAGGAGACGTGAGGAGAAAAGAAAGAAAATCGTGGATAATTCTTAGGAGGGGAATTTAACATTGCCTTATTTGACCGCCGTAGAAGATGATACTAGGGGCGTTGATTATCCCTATTATGATGTAAAGTTTGTTAGTGCGCCTTCTTGTTAGTAGGGGTATCCTTGGATTTAAAGCGTTTTGGTTTTCCATGTGGATGGGTATTTGATGAAAACGTAATGTTGTTAAGTTTTTTTTTTTGAAGCCTCGTTCTTTTAGCAACGGGCTCAAATAGTGTCCTCTCCTTATGTTTCAGAGAAACGCGTCTAGCTATTGAGTCTTCTGTATCATCGTCAGTTTCTCTATTTTTTCTTTTAAGGTTGAGATTTATATCTAATTGGACGATTTCTTCTTTTTGATGTTGGTTTGAAGTCGTTTTCACTGGGGGAATATCCTTTACTTCAACTTTGTATTGATTCGAGGGGAATTCCCCCTTTATGGTGGTTTCCTTTACTTCAAAAATCTTCTTTTCTCCATCTTTGTACTGATTAGATAAAACTTCTAGAATCCATAGATTCACTGCCTCCTCTGCCCCAAAAGTCTTCTTTTTTTCTTTTTTGTGTGGATTCGAGGGAAATTCTTTTTTTATTTGTTTAAGAACCTTCTTTACTGGGTTTGTGTTTTCTTCGTCTTTGTGTTGGTTTGTAGTACTCTTCACTGGGAGAATTTTTGTTTTGGTGTTGATGCCACCTTCTTGTTCATGGTTTAAGAATTCCTCCAATTCTTGAAAATGATCATCTTCCCCCGACTTTGAAAAATTTAGATAATTTTCAATATCCAGAAAAGGCAAGAAACTATCATGTTCCAAATCTGTAGTACCCCCAAAGAGTGAAATATTTTCAAAATCATTATCTATTTCTTTTTTGGGGGTACAGATTTTATTTTTACAACATGGACATTGCACTTGAACCATTTTCATATTTACAAATCTTGTAATATGGTGGTGGTAGTTGAACTGATCCAGTCTAAGATACAACTAACCAACTGAAACCTTCTTTGGGCTGGTATATATATATACTATGTGATTACACCACCCCCCCCATCCCCCCATCTAAGACAGATGAAGCATATAAATAGTGGACTGAGATACGATTATGCCCAGTACAGCTTCAACCTCCGGTTGGTGTTTATTCTTTTGGTTCTGATCTTGCAACAGAAAGGTATCAATATAAAAGAACCCAAAAAGAATGTTTTTTAACATAAAAAACATAACACAAAACGATGAATTGGTTTGTTTGCGAGAAAAGAGCAAACAAAACCTATCATCACCATTCAACCCAATTCTTTTCCACGGAGAAGATATGGACACCTTGAAAAAAATCATTATAAACACTATAATGACAGGAAAGGTTTCTGATCTCTATTTATGGTGCATTAGAGAAATTCATCTCATTAATATATTAAACGTAAACAGAAAAAACAATTCAAGAATGAATTCCATACTGAATTTCTTACAAGGAAAGGCCCTAGACCTAATTTCACCAAGAGATACAGTTTCTCTATATTTTTTTTTTACATTTTTAAACACATACAAAGAAAAAAATTATAGAGATATTGAGTTTCTAACCAGGGCCCTTACTATTTTTCTATTCGCCTTAAAAGCCCAAGTATGTTGTGATTTACAATTGGCTGCATCTAATCAAATACCAGAAACTACCGACAAAGAAAATTATGAGAAAAAATTTAACGACTCTCTTGAAGTTGGTAATCGTTTTGAAGCTGTTCAATATTTGGCTGCTGTTTATAGAAATTTTATGGGCTTAGAAAATAATGAGGATATTTCTTCCGTGTGTCTAGATAATAAGAACACACGGAAGAATGAATTCATAGAGTGGTTCCGTCCCATCATAATTAAGAAAATTCACAGCGTAGAAACCGAATCATTAGGATGCTCAAGTAAAAGGGTTTTGGAATTATCCTGTGTAAAGAGGCTTCATTATTTCAGAGACCGACCATATTTTTATGGACAATTTAAAGTCCTAATTTCAATAGTAGAATCATTGATGGCTTTTAAATTGGACCCAAGAGCAATGTATTCCGTAAATTATGCGTCGATTCAGTTTTTTGACAAAATCCACCCCATTGAAATGAACCAAGAGTTTTCTTGGAAAAACGACCATCAATTCATAGAAAACTACACTTGCACAAATAAACCTTTATGTAATCCAAAATTCTTGGATACTTTCTGGGAAAATCCAAGTTGGAGGAAAAATCACCACACCACCTTGAATGTTGTTAAAAAGAGACGACGCTCATCATTGTCATCAACAATGACAAAAAAAACAAAAGTGGATGGCTAATAACATCAAATTGATCGTAGAAACCCAATACTGATTAAACGACGAAGATTTGGACCTACAAATCATGAAAAAGGCATTGTTCCTGCTAAACTCATAAGAAAGGAAAAGCATTCTACATTTTTTATGACTGTAAACTGTTTCTCGTTGAAATATTATAAAAAAAACTGATAGATAATAGATTTAGTACAATATATATTATAACTCGAATTTTTTAAAAATGATTGGTTGCTTTTAATTCTACAAATGGGGTATGTTTCATTGCCAGGACCAAAAGTAATATCGTATAATGATTCATTCATTTTTTAATAAGAATAATTCATTTTTTTCATAAACAAAAGTTGTGTTCATGCATTATATTTTGTCTCAGATCCAATATAATTGTCAAAGAAGAAGGACTACCAATTACGCTGAGGTGAATACCAACAAACAGACCACCGAAGATGACGAAATGTAAAAAAGCATCATCATATCCAGTTCGTCACAAATTTAACCGGAAACTGCGTTATCGTTCTAGTGCCACACCTTTCCTCGCATTCCCAAGTTCTAGTTATAAAAGAAAAATGAGAATTTGGGAAAATGTTCACGAATTCTTCAACATAAATCGTGTCAAAGGCTGGGAAAATATTCCCGAAGGCAATTATATTTTGTCGTTGGTTATTGCCGTTGACATTGATAATTTTTATACAAAAAACAAGAGACTCAAACACTCAAAATATAGGTTTACGGCGACGGCTATACAAAGTAAAAAGAAGTTTAAAGGTGGTGTTTTGAGTTATCATATAGTTGAAGACAACCAATTGGTGGATAAACTTTATTTACATAAAATTCATCAAACTGGTTTAACAGTATTAGATAATCTTAAAAAAAATAATGTAATTCAATTATATTGGAATAAAAGAAAAGATGTATTTGAAAATATCAAAATTATTCCAGTTTGATAATCTTTGTTCATGTTTTGGAATAGATGTTTTTTAAAAAATATTCCAGTTCAATATTCTTTGTATATATATATGTTATTTGTTTAATCAATTACCAAATTTTCCAATAACTAGCTAGGACTTTTTTGCAATTATGTTAAGTGTAAAAGATTTCATTTGATAAATATCAAAGGGGAAATCTTTTAATTCCCCTTATTTGAAGTTGAAGAAATTTTATTTGTTAATTAAGGATTTTGTTTACTTTTGTTTAGTGTAATCTATATTTGTTTGTTCCATTTCATATATATATTTTTAGTGACTTTCATTTTTTTGGTAGAGTCGCTGTATGTCATTTTTTTATTATAACAAACACTTTTTTTTATTCTCAATTCATATATTTATATTTTGCTTTACTTTTTGTAAAATCTAAGCAAGCAGAAAATGGAGGAAACATGATACATATACGTTTCCCACAAAATGTATTTACAGATGTAATTAGTACTTTATCAATGTATCCTTGTTTTGTAATTGGATTGTTGCGACAAATAAAATGTTATTATAAAAGATCAAAACTTTTTTCTTTACTAGGTGCCATAGAATTTGGAATTTCGCAATATTTACCAATAAAATTAGAAGAATTTCTCGTCTATCTACCTACCTACCTAAATTAATATTAATAATAATAAAAATGTTTCTGAAGTTCTTCGGTAATGATATAAAATAAAAAGGAAAAACAA
>NC_090737.1:77017444-77022444 GCF_036898095.1 Palaemon carinicauda
AAGTTTCCCTTAATAGAGATGGAGTAGTTTCTATAAAATCCTATACAATAGTGATATAAGAAATTTATTCACCAATAGACGTAATGAAACATCAGAGCCAATACCGAAAGTAACAGTAGAAGGATAGAAAGCATTAAGACCATGAAAAGAGGCAAAGCAGTAGAAGATGGCACAGAAAATGATTTAATATTACAGGGAGGAGATTTCTTGATATCAAATTTAGCTGAACTTTACATAAAATGCTCGCAAAACTACTCTATTCCGCCACCTTAGAAAAAAATACCATTATATTATATCACAAAAGGAGATACAAGATACCTGAAAAAAACATCCAATAAGTTTACTCTTATCAATATATGAAATATTTACAACGATCATGTTAGGCAAAACGGGAAGAAATCTAGACTTTCATCAGCTAAGAGAACAGCAATTTTTAGAGGTTGATTTCAAACAGTTTACCAGATACATGAAATTAACCAACTAATGAAAAAAAAAAAAAAAAAAAAAAAACAGTTTGACGAACCCCTATATATGGCATTTAAAGACTATGAAAAAGCTTTAGACAATGAAAGACTATGAGAAAGCTTCTAGCATCCAAAGACTATGAGAACTTTTTATTATTTCAAAACTTTAGAAGTAATGTAAGCCCCTCAAAGCCGAGGTATAGATGATAATACGTTACAATCCTTGCAAATATCTGTACGAGTTGTGAGAAAATTCCAATTGACCAAGGGAGTTAGAAAAGGAGACCCTATCTCTTTTCTATCATACACAACGTTCCTAGAAGAACTTTTCAAGAATTTATATTGGAAAAATATAGGAATTAACATGACGGAAATACCTTAAAATCTTAAGATTTGAATATGACTTCGTTCTATTTAGTGAATCATGGAAGGCATTGCAAAAGATGATAGAACCTATGAATAAAAAAGCAAAAATGTAATACTGAAAACGAATATGAGCAAAACTAAGATAATATTCAATGAAAATACAGCGAGGCAACAAATAAGGCAAGGACGAACCTCTACATGTTGTTACTGATTATACGTACTTAGGGCAGATAGTAAGTGTTTCCCCAGGATATGACACCGAAATTAAAGAGAAGGATAAGCATGAGATGGGTAGCTTTTGGTAAGCAAAAGAGATAGAGAAAAAGGAAATGCATCTCTTTCTAAAAAGAAAACTATTAGATGGTCCTATTAGTATTAACTTATCTATCAGAAACTTAGTGCCCTATTGAAACCTTAAAATATAAGCTAGTTAAAACATAAAGATATATGAAAAGAATAACGTTGGGAATAAAACTAAGAGACCGATAAAGAGCAACATAGATATGAAATCAAACTAAAGTAGAGGGTATTCTAACATGTTATCATCATCTCCTCCTACGGATATTGACTCAAAGGGCCTCGGATAGATTTCGCCAGTCGTCTATATATTGAGCATTTAATTCAATACTTCTCCATACATCGTCATATACTTCAAGTTTTATAGTCCTCAGCCATGTAGGTCTGGGTCTTCCAATTCTTCTAGTGCCTTGTGGAGCCCAGCTGAACGTTTGGTGAAATAATATCTCTTCTCAAAAATCATGTAAGAAAATGTACATGGGGAGGACATAAAATAAGAAAGGCAGATAATATATGGACTAAAAAAAAGATAACAAAATGGGTCCCTAAAGACTGCAAAAGACACAGGAGAAAGAAAAGTAGAAAGTGGATTAACAAATTTAAGTCTCATTTCTGGTATACTGTATATATATATATATATATATATATATATATATATATATATATATATATATATATATATATATATATATATATATATCTATCTGTCTATCTATATATCTATATATCTAAATATATATATATATATATATATATATATATATATATATATATATATATATATATATATATATATACATATGCATATATATGTATCTATAAATATATATAAATATCTACCTATCTATCTATCTATCTATCTATATATATATATATATATATATATATATATATATATATATATATATACACACACACATATATATATATATATATATATATATATATATATATATATATATATATATATATATATATACACATATATATATATATATATATATATATATATATATATATATATATATATATATATATATATATATATATAAATATTTATATATATATATATAAATATATATATATACATATATATATATATATATATATATATATATATATATATATATATATATATTTATATATCTGTATATATGATGTCAGTAGACCATAGGTATTAACATCACTCAGCAGTAAGTACAGTTTATCTTTGTAATCTTGCTTATTTAGTATAACCATGGCGTTAGACTTATCAGCTTTCGTAAAATGAAGTTCGTCATTATTTTTCAGCTTTTTGTAAACTTTTAGGAATCTTAATGATACATTTGAATAGGAGGGGAAGGAATTTACACCATAGATAAAACCATTAACACGATTAAGATTGTCATCCGATATACTAATAATTTTTTCTAAATTACAAAAGGCTTCAGATATACCAACATAGTCATGTGTAGTGGGTGTTACAGACAAACTCAGACCATACCCAAAAGCAGGTAAGGCCGACTCATCCAGGTCATAACCAGATAAATTAATTACGAAATCCGAATTAGCATCACGTGTCCATTTACTACTATCTATTAACAGATACAATTTATGGTTGAGGTTATTTTCCAGCTTTCTCCTTCTATACCGTAGTATTCTGTAGCAATGGTCGAAAATAACTTGCTTCCAGTCATCTGGTATGGCATGTTGAGGTATGTTGATGATATTTTTTTGCATATGGCTTCTAACCGAAAATGTAAATGCATTTCTCTTTGAACTGAACAATTTGGTACCTTCCATTAATTTCACTTGTGAAGAGGAACGTGATGATTGTCTTTCATTTTTGGATATAAATGTTCACCGTACTCTAAATGGCTTCAAATGCTCAGTGTATAGAAAACCTACAAACGTAAATTCATATATTCACTATTATTCCAACCATAGTAATCAAGTTAAGAAGGCTACTTTTTCTTCTATGATTTTAAGAGCCTTACGTATCTGCAGCCCGGAATTTCTTCAGGAAGAGTTTGAAAATATCTTCAACATATCGGAAAAATTCAAATACCCTAAATATTTTATCTAATGTGCTTTACAAAAAGCACAATAAACTTTTTATTCTGCAACTCCGAGAATGGCTTTTAATTATGATAATGTGCTCGTTTTACCATATAATGACCTCTTACGGAGGGTTCCAAGTTTTTGCAAGAATTTTAATATTAATGTTGTTTTTAAATTTTCAAATACACTGAAAAGCATACTAGTAAGGAATTCTCCCAAAGTTTCTCAGGGCTGCATTTACGGGGTTCCTTGCATGAACTGCAAGTGTTTTTATCTCGGACAATCTGGGAAGGGACTGGATACCAGAGTTAAACAACACAAATATAGTGTTTTTACACATTAATAATTTTAATCACATGATTCATTGGGAGGGGGCGAAAGTTGTTTTATATTGTAATGATATAACTCGTAGAAATATAATTGAATTTGCTTTTATCCACTATCAAAGTGACTTAATGAATGTAAGCCAGGGTATGTACAAACTGGACCCATTTGTTGTTAACGAGATTTGTAAGATTGTTTCTTTTTAATCACCTGTTGAACTGTTGTGTATCTGCTGTACTAGTTTTAACCGGACTTTGAATACTTGTTATCCATTTTTTTTTCAGTTTTTTTTTTGTTTACTTTGTTAGATGTTCTCAATGTTTTTAGCATTGTACCTCGAAAATGTGTTGAAATAACACGAAAGCGCTCGGTACGCCTTCTTTTATTTTTCCTGTGGCCTTGGCTGAATATATATATCTATCTATCTATCTATCTATCTATCTATCTATCTATATATATATATACATACACATATATATATATATATATATATATTTATATATATATATGTATATATATATATATATATATATATATATATATATATATATATATATATATATATATATATATATATATGTATGTATATATATATAAATATATATATATATATATATATATATATATATATATATATATATATATATATATATATCATTTATATTATATAGTATATATTATATTATATATGTATGTAAATGTATATAGTTAATAAGGTGGATTTTAACTTGTCAAACAATTCTTGACATACGCTCGACCACTGGAATTCCACTCCTTTCTGCAATAAATTAGTTAAAGGATTAGCTATTTGGGGAAAATTTATTATAAATTTTCTATAGTAGTCAATCATTCCCAGAAACCTGCGAATGGCTTTCTTGTTATCCGGCACCAGAAAACTTACAATTGCCTCTACATTTGCAGACTTTGGTAGTACTTTACCCTGACCTACTTCATGTCCCAAGTAAATTACCTTCACCTTTGCTATGTCACACTTTGCCAAATTAATCACCAACCTGCTTGTTTGAGCTTAACAAACAGTTTCTCCATTTTCTTTAAGTTTGTGGCCCAATCATGACTATACACTATGATATCATCAACATAGACCACTACACCTTCCAGTCTACCCAAAATCTTATTCATCAAATGCTGGAACGTAGCCGAGGCGTTTTTCATGCCAAAAGGCATAACTTTACAGGCATATAACCCTTCATGAGTTACAAATGCGGATACCTTCCGGGCCCACTTAGTCAATGGAACTTGTCAATACCCTTTTAACAAATCAAACTTACTAATAAACTGAGCATTCCCTATTTCATTAATACAGTCCTCTACTCAAGGAAGAGGAAAGCTGTCAGCCTCAGTGACTGCATTAATTCTCCTGTAATCAAAGCACATCAGATACTCATCTCCCTCCTTCTTCACTAAGACTACAGGAGAAGACCATGGACTATTACTGTCTTCAATTAAATTGTGCTTCAACATATACTCTACTTCCATATCAATAATCTT
>NC_090737.1:77027444-77032444 GCF_036898095.1 Palaemon carinicauda
TGGTCTCCCTTCCATGTCCGCCGGTAGAGTCTGGCAGGCTATGGATCCCTTGGAAGGCTGAATGCTACATTCTCCCCTTCCATAAGTTCACTCTTTCTGGATGGAAGGTCGTATGGCAATGCCGCCTTATAACCTTACATCCATACTGTTTCTCTGACTATTGTGTTGTACCCCTAGCCCGGCTACCAGCTTAACAGCCGACAGCCGGACAGGGGGAGGTTCTCTGGTTCTAAGCCACTGCTGGCGGGCATGGGTATTGCTACCTTTGCCTGCCAGCAGTGGAAATACAGCTGTCGGCCGGCAATGATTGCCGGCCGGGACACATTTGAGAAACAGGGGCCTGCCGCCTATTAGCTAAAGGTAGTATATCTTTGAACTATACAGGTGTAATGCCGGCCGGCACAACAGCATGCGATGTAGGGTAGTTACTACATTGGTAGTGTAGTACACACTGCATTAGTAAAACTGCAGTACAGAGTTTGTGATACCACTAAAGTTCTTCAACATTCTTAATGTTATCTTGTACAGCCTCTTGTTAAGACCGTACAATATATAAAAAGTGAGTTCTTTCTGTATTCATTTTATCCCGTATATTAAAACTTTATTTCAAGGTGTGAACTACACCTTAAATTTCCGTTTAGGAAATTACATAAGGTATTCTAGAATAGAATTAACCTTAGTTTTAATATCTTGGGAGGTTACAGCAATTGACTGGACAGGAAATTCAAGTATGTGTCTTTCTTTCTTTCTTTTATAGCTTTTCTCTATAAGCTTCATGTTTTAATATAAGTGAAGAGCCTTCACTTGATACTCATGGATTTTTCTTCTCTTTACAGGAGGACCATCCGAAGTGCGGGAGTGTGTTTTGTAATGTCCGCAGTAAGAACTTCTGTGGACATCAGCTTTGCAGGAGGCACAGCCTCCAGAGGTAATCTCCGGTATTGGGACCCTCAGGTCTGTACTGTATGCTCTAACCTGATTACCGAGGCTTTTGACGACAATAAGTCGATGAAGTCAAGGGATGCTGCCAGGGAAAAGTTACGAACCAGGGTGAGGGGTTTTCAGAAAAACACCTCAGGCCCCTACCTTCCAAATGAGAAGATGAGGGCCTACCTTTTCCATAGAGCATCGGCTGATGCAATCATCCCTTAGCCTCAGGTGGAGATACCAACTGCCCAGAATCCGGTAGATTCTGAAGTCTCGGCCGCCCTTCAAGACATCCAATTGGACGATAAGATTTCGGAGGTGTCGGATTTTACCAAGAAGGACCTTCTAGGAGAAGGTCAGGAGGAGGAGCTGTCCCAGGCTCCTCAAGTAGAAGAGGAAGAGATCGACGAGGTGTCGGTTACATCGGTTCCGGACCCAGAACCTGTTCCCTCTACATCGTCTGCTATCCCAGATGAACTGGGAAGAACTCTTTCTTCCATTGTTGAGATGATTCATCAAATTCAAAGGAAGAATGATGAGAGGGAAGCTGCAATGAAACTGGAGATACGCAGACTTGCTGCATCATGTGAGCCCCAGAAGCGGCTCAATGAGAAGGATCTTCCTTTGTGCTTGGACACCAATCCTTGGAGGTATGCCGAACACATGCCAATGACAAACGGGAAGATCGTAATTTCAAAAAAGTTTGGAGCAATTCCCCTGGAAGAGGCGGAATTTTTACCCAACAAAGATTCTTATCCGGACTGCTATGTCCGTCTTAGGAAGGAGCCAGCCTCCTAGGAGCAGACGGAGCCGAAGGAGGTCATAGATTTTTACCATAGTAAAGCTCAGGCGTTACTAGCAAGCTCGATGAAAGAGAGGGGCTTCACTAACTCAAAGGTGCCAGAATTGAGTAAGAAGCTTCTCTCCTTTGTGGCCTCTCCTACCAGAGCCTTTCCCTTCATGGAAAAGGGATATAAGGCAGCCTTAAAGGCGGTGGAGGCAGTGAAACCATGCCCCTCCTTGGAGGAGTGCAAGCCGTTATCTCTGACCTTGCCCTTGGACCAAATAGACTGGAAGGACGTACATCTTACCTTCTCAGTCGGGAAGCTGTAAGCTGATATCGCTGAACGTCAGTTTGGTGAGGAACTTCCAAAACTGTCGGAGGTTCTCTTGCGTAGAGATGTTGTTACAAACGACATTAGAAACGATGGCAAGTGACCCCAAGAACCAGGACAGGTTCATGGTAGTGGCCAAAACCCAACTGGCCACAGTTACGAAGGATCTCTATAACTTTATTAAAGCTAGGAGAGCCTGTAGAGAGTTCGTGTTCACCTCGGCTGCGGTGAGGCACGAACCGAGGAAACTGATCTCCTCTCATATCTGGGGTAAAGACCTCTTTCCCAACAAAGTGGTTAAAGAGGTAGTAGATAAGGCCGCCACAGAGAAGAAGAACCTTCTCAAAAAGTGGGGCTTAGATCTTAAGAGAAAGTCTCTCCGGATGAGGGTCCCCAACCCAAGAAGAAGACAAAAAGGCCTAGGCCATCCTCTCGGCCGGCTAAACCCTACCGACAGCAAGAACAACAACAACTTCCTGTGACCGCGGTGCCTCAGATAGTGGCACAATCTCCAACCACGTAACAGATGGTACCTCAACAAGTGGTGACATAGTCGCCAGTTTTTAACCCAGTCTTCGAAAGGCAGACTTCTCCTTTCGTTCGAAAGCTAGAGGAACAGCCAGAGGTTCTTCTAGACGCCCTTCAAGAGGAAGGGGATGCAGGGGAGGACGTGGTCAAGGAGGCAAGGTCTCATGTCCACAACAGCGGAAGTGAGATACTTCCAGTCGGAGGGATACTACAGCTATTTAGGCATAGCTGGACCTTCGATCCCTGGGCCCACAGCCTAATGAAGAATGGACTAGGTTGGAGCTGAAGCAGTCCTCCACCTCAATTTCCTCAATTCTCCCAACACTCAACCCCTGTTCTGAAAGAATATGTCCGGAGTAATCCGGAGAGTTAAGTCCATAAAATTCCAAGGAAGGCTGTTTTGTTTTCCACAGAAGGACTCAGAGAAACTCAGAGTCATTCTAGACTTGTCGCCACTCAACAAGTTCATAGTGAACTACAAGTTCAGAATGCTCACACTTCAACACATAAGGACCCTGTTGCCCAAAAGGGCATATACTGTCTCTATAGACTTGTCCGACGCTTATTGGCATGTTCCAATTAATCGTCACCTCTCCTCCTACCTAGGCTTCAAGTTACATAGAAAACTTTACGCCTTCAGAGCCATGCCTTTCGGGCTAAACATAGCCCCAAGGATTTTCACGAAGCTCGCAAACGCAGCCGTCCATCAATTACGCCTAAAGGGGGTCCAAGTAGTAGCCTACTTGGATGACTGGCTGATGTGGGCAGCATCCAGGACAGAATGCATGCAAGCTTCTAAGATAGTGATCCAGTTCCTGGAACATCTGGGATTCAAGCTCAACATAAAAAAGTCTCGACTTTCTCCAGCTCAAAAATTTCAGTGGTTGGGAATCCACTGGAATTTGGAGTCACATCGACTTTCCATTCCTGGTAAGAAGAGGAAAGAAATAGCAGGATCTGCCAAGAGACTATTGAAATCCAAATGGATATCAAGACGTGAACAGGAGAGATTGCTGGGCTCTCTACAGTTTGCTTCGATAACAGATCTAGTGCTAAGAGCACAGCTAAGGGATGCAACAGGAGTCTGGAGAAAATACACATCAAACGCGCGAAGAGATCTAATAAGACCTCTAACGACTTGACTGTGAGCACTTCTCAAGCCATGGTCCAATGCCAAACAGTTGAAGAGATCAATACTTCTTAACCCTCATCCCCCGTCAGTAACTATCCACACAGACCTTCAAAGGAAGGCTGGGGAGGTCACTCTCATCAGATGAGAGTCCAAGGAGCTTAGTCCAATCTTTTCAAGTCATTTCACATCAACTTTCTAGAAGCCATGGCAGTACTTCTGACACTAAAGAAAGTATCTCCTCACCTCTCTACCTACATAAGACTGGTTCTAGACAGCGAGGTGATAGTGAGATGCCTGAATCGACAAGGGTCGAGGTCACCTCAAATCAACCAAGTGATGTTGGCCATATTCCGTTTAGCGGAAAAGAAGAAATGGCACCTGTCAGCAGTTCACATTCAAGGGTTCCACAGTGTGACTGCGGACGCTCTATCCAGGTTTACACCTATAGAGTCAGAATGGTCCCTTGACGCAGGATCGTTCTCCTTCATCTCGAGTCAAGTCCAGGAGCTGCAGATAGACCTCTTTGCGACGAAAGACAACAAGAAAATAGATCGTTACGTGTCCCCATATGAGGATCTGCTAGCGGAGGCAGTGGACGCTATGTCCCTAGACTGGAACAGATGGTCCAGTATTTATCTGTTCCCTCCGCACAACCTCCTGAGATATTTCAAAGGGAAGCAGCAATAGTGGCCCACAAGTGGCCAAATAGCGTGAGGTTCCCTCTGGCATTGGAACTACGACTAAAATTCGTACCGCTACCGGATCCATCCCTGTCTTAGGGAGTACAGAAGTCGACTGTCTTCGCTTCATCACAGAAAACACGGAACCTACATCTCACGATTTTCTCTCCTTAGCGATGAGAAAAAGATTCGGTGTTTAAAAGTCAGTTTAGACTTTTGGAGGAAACCAGAAGACATTATGAGGCTTCAGGGAAGAAACAGATATCCTTTTTCAAGGCGAAGAAAGCAAAAGAAATCTCGACAGATTCCTATTTATCATTTTTCATTCACCTTCAAGAGCAAGGTTTAGCAGCCAACACAATTCTATTGTTCAAGCCTGTCTTGACAAGACAGATACCATATGCCTTACAAGTCGACCTTTCTAACGACGTTCTTAATGACCTACAAAGGCCCATGCTAGGCTTAGCCCTTCAACAGCTCCAAATACCCTTTGCATGGTCATTAGATAAGATTCTTCATTTTGTATAAATAATGAACAAGGAGGAATGCGCTTAGAAGGTTTTGAATTTAAAGTCATATTTCTGCTTGTACTCGCTTTGGGGGCCAGAGTTGGTGAAA
>NC_090737.1:77037444-77064944 GCF_036898095.1 Palaemon carinicauda
AAGACTAAAATAACAATAAAAGTCCACGCCTTTATTCTTTTAAAAAGGATTCTTCGGAATACTTACCACTCTACGACTATTTTTTTAAATTGTTCTACTGAATATAGATCATGGGTAACAGAGCATGGCAAATACTATATATATATTTATATATATATATATATATATATATATATATATATATATATATATATATATATATATATATATATATATATATGTATATACATATATATATATATATATATATATATATATATATATATATATATATATATATATATATATATATATATATATATATATATATATATATATATACAGTATATAAAGGGGACAATGCGGAAAAAAACATATGAAAAGACTAAATTTGAATACCCTATACCAAAGAAAAACTCTTTTTATGGACAGAGAATCTAGTTACAATGTTATTCTAATCCTCATAAAGAGAGAGAGAGAGAGAGAGAGAGAGAGAGAGAGAGAGAGAGAGAGAGAGAGAGAGAGAGAGAGAGAGAGAGAGAGAGAGAGAGAGAAGTTCAGCTATCACCTTCCTTGTGATTAATTGACTATTCTATTTCTATTTACCAAGGCACTTCCCCCAATTTTGTGGGTTAACCGACATCAAACAAAGGAACAAAAGGGGACCTATCCTCTCTCCACTTCTCCTAGCCTGACGAGGGACTCAGCCAAGTTTGGCTGGTACTGCTAGGGTGCCACAACTAACCCTCCCTCCTTATCCACTACAGATGAAGTTTCATACACTGAATCCCCTATGGCTGCTACCTCCGTGGTAACCAAGGCAACCTGAGGAAGCAGCAGGGCCTATTGGAAATGCTTCACAATCGCTCTCTATTATATCTAGCACGTTCTCTTGCCTCTCTCAAATCTATCCTCCTATCATCCAAAACTCCATTCATCCACCCAATTCTTGGCCTTCCTCTTGTAGTTTTCCCTTAGATTCTCGCAATCATTACCTTCTTTAACAGACAGCTACTTTCCATTCTCTCAACATAGCCAAACCACCTAAACACATTTATATACACTCTAGCTGCTAAATCATTTGTTATGCTAGTTCTCACCCTAACTACTTCATACTTAACCCTATCTAATCAAGATGCACTGGCCATACTTCTCAGACACTTCATCTCAATCACATTTAATTTCTGTCTCTCCGTCATTTTCATTCCCGACAATTAGAATCCATCCATCACAGTTGTTACAGTCACTTTCTCATACAGAACTCTCTTTACATTCATACCTAACACTCTATTCTATACCACTCCCTTCACTGCCACTAACACATTGCATCCTTCATTCAGTCTCTGATGTACGTCTTCTTCCCTTCTTGTGCATCTCATAGCCTTACTTTTACCCACATTAATTCTCAACTTCCCTCGCTCACATACCCTTCCAAACTGTCACTAATCGACCGAGCTTCTCTTCCACATATGCAACCAGTACAGTATCATCCGCAAACAGCAACTCATTTACCTCCCATTCATAATCACTCTTGTCTATCAGTTACAGTCCTCGACAAAGCACTCGAGCATTCATCTATCTCACCAATCCATCAACAAAGAAATTGAAGAACCATGACGACATCACACATATCTGTCTCAGCCCTACTCTCACTTGAAACCACGCGCTCACTTCATTTCCTCTCCTCACACACTTTACTACCAATATAGAAACTCTTCACTGCTTGCCAAAACCTTCAACAAATTCAATATAATCACATCACATTCTACATCGCTTCCCTATCAACTCTATCATACGCTCTCTCCAGATCCATGAGTGCAGCATACACCGCCTTGCATATCTGAGTAACTGTGAAAATCTGATATATACATTCCATATCGTTTCTAAAACCACCCTGTACTTCTTAGATTGTATTCTTTTTTATCCTTAATCCTATTGATTAGTACTCTACCATACAGTTATTCAACCATACTCAACAAACTAACACCCTTTGAATTGCAACACTTATGCTCATCTTCCTTACCTTTATATACTGGTACAATACACACACACCCAGTCTACTGGCACCATTGGTAACATAAAACAGGTATTAAACAGTCTCACCAACCATTCGAATACAGTCACACCCCCTTCCATTAACATCCCATTCATCACACCATCTATACACGGTGCTTTTCATACTCTTGTTTCATCTTCTCCTGCACGTCAACACCTGCGACAGTAATAATATCTGCCTCCCTAATATCCTCAACTTTCAGTAAACTTTCAAAATATTCTGCCTAACTTTTCCTTACCTCCTCTCCTTTCATCAACTTTCCAATTCCACCTTTCCCTTTCCCTTCAATTCTCGAACCACCCTTCGTTATTCCCTTCATTTTTTTCCAAAAAATTATTCTCATTCACTTCATATGAACGATCCAAACCCTGACCCCACCTCTAATCAGCCACCTTCTTTGCCTCAGCCACCTTACGTTTTACTTCCACATTTTTCTCTCTATATCTTTCATACTTATCTACACTATTACTCGCAGCCATTCTTCAAATACCCTCTTTTTCTCTTTCAATTCTATCTTCACTCTTTATTCCACCATTCACTGCCCTTTCTCATGCGGCCTCCAATAATACTCTTACCACACACATCACTTGTAATCCCAACAAAAAATGTTTGTACTAACTTCCACTAATCCTCTAAATTACCAGTTTTTCTCACTTTCACGCTGACATATGCCATTACCACCATTTCTTGATATTCACACTTTACATCTGGTTTTATGAACTTTTCAAACCTTCACTACCACCCTTTTACATTCCCCTACTCTATTCCCCCACCTTTTTGCTACAACTAATTTTTCTTTCACCAAAAATGATCAGATATACACATATTGAAAGGGGTTGGATCTTTTCAATGTGCCATTCCAGGTAAACATTATTCTAATATATAATTCATCAAGTTCATGCCATTAACTATAAATATCTAATAGATTAGTAATACAAGTTATGTAAGAACAAAAAATAAAAGGATATTCCATAACTGTAATGGCAATGTTTACACCTCGTTAATAATTTGAAATACACGGTGCAATAGGAATATAAGAAGTACATGTGGCATTGGAAAGATCAATAGCTTATCGAACTCTATATCGATGCAATTTCAAGTGTGGCTTTTAGAATAAATTCCTTATATAGAGGTAAAATCGATAATAGCATGCATAACTCTGTGGTACTTATAACTATAAACAAAGAGATTCTTTTTCAATTTTACGAAACTCTTATACAGAAGGATAGCTATTTTTTTTATTTAACTCATTACACTAGTAAGTCAGTAAACTAATATCCTAAAATAAGAACTGGAAAATAATAAAAAAAATTTATAGTTTTTCGAGATAATTTAAGACAGTTGGAATGGCCGGATATTGAACACATTGTTTTTGATGATAATTCTTAATCAGAAGTGACTTACTTAAATATTCACATTCTAAAATTAAAAGAAAATCCACTTCATAAATAAACCAAAATCATATTTGACTGAATGAATATTCCTGCCGTATTCATAACCATCACAAACATTCGGGGACGTTATAAACTATTTTGCTTGGCTTTGACAGCTACAAAGTTTGATATGTAGGCTATTGTGGAGATAAACGATAATATGTTCCCGAATAGAATATATTCTCCTTTTCCCTAAAATACAATACTTTTTGGCTGAATAGATATTGAATCCTGAGAATAGGACCAGCTAGAGTTTTTTGTTATACAATGTTACTCCAAATGGATTTACGAAAGGATTCAATTCCAGATGGCTATGTTTTTGACATGTTTTAAGAGAAAGATGAGATTCAAGATTTATTACCTATTTTAATAGAATATACATGAATCTTCCTTATCCGTAAATGGATACTTTTGCTCCAAATTTATTTATATAATGTCTAGTTATATTTACCATGTTCTAACTTTCTAGACGAATTTTATCGTTTTGATTTTTATACATATGTGCGTGCCAAAGACATTTTTTTTGAGTTCTAATCATAAATAGTTAATGTTTAGAAAATAATAAAAAAAAAACTTTTCGAACTGGTCTTATTTTTCTTCCATCAGATCAAATATACAAAGAAAAGAAAAAATATGCATACAATCATAAAACAACAAGTCAGTTCCTAATTCGTGAAGTTCTTTAGAAATTAATTGCAAGTCAAGCGTCAATCATGTCCAATATTATAAAAATACATTTTCATTTTCATAATTATACATGAACATTATATTAATTAGCAAATGACTTTATGAATCAAGATATATAAACAATCAACAACTTAAAACCTCTTTCCATGTATTTAGAACTTGAGGTTTATATATATATATATATATATATATATATATATATATATATATATATATATATATATATATATATATATATATATATATATACGTGTGTGTGTGTGTGTGTGTAGAATAAATAGCACGTTTTCGATCCATAAGTACAGTTAAAACCACAATCGATCCTTAAGGACCAATTCAAACGGATCCATAAGGGTGCCCCCTAACCTAACTCTAGTCCCTCCCTTAACCTCATTGGCTACCTCTAACCTAACTCCAGCCCTTCCTTAACCTCATTGGCTATGTCTAACCTAACTTCAACCCCCTTCTCTTTTCCTCATTGGCTATCTCTAACCTAACTCCACCCCGTTATCTTAACCTCATTAACTACCCCTAACCTAACTCCACCCTTCTCTTAACCTCATTGGCTACCCCTAACGTATCTCCACCTCTCTCTCTCTCTCTCTCTCTCTCTCTCCAACCTAACATAACCTAATCTAACCTAACCCAAACTTAACCTAACCTAACCCAACCCAAACCTAACCTAACCATTCAATATTAAGCCTAACCTTAACTAACCTAACCTAAACTAACCTAAACCAACCTAACCCAACCATTCAATATTAACCCTGGAACGGTACGGTGGGTCGTCCGCGACCCCGAGCGTAAAAAAAAAAAAAAGAGGTTTTTCTCACGTGACTCACCCCCGTGACTGAATTTGTGGGTGATCAAACTGCAGTAGGTGTCTCGCCTACACGCTCTAGTAGTGTCCAGATGTGCATTGCTGTAGCTGTACTCCTTCCCCGATTTCTGAGACGCGTCGGGGTCGAGCGCGACCGAGTTTACCCTTCTAAGGTAATTTGCATAATTATCAAAGTTATTACGTATGATGAAATTGTCGTAGAATGGTGCAACTTGTATAGGTTATCAGTTGTGGAAAGTCTTGGTGGAGTGTTTGGCTACCATGTGCATGATTTTTTTTTTTAGTTAAAATGTCGTTCATCACCACGAGGACCATTTTACCGCGAGTGCCCCTTTTTCATTTTTTTTCATTTTTTGGCCAAGTCATTTTTCCGTAAGATATTGCCAAATAGTGTCGTAAAACTTTTGCTTTTTTAGTGTTGGAAAGTGTGTCTAGATGATCTGGCTACCCATGCGTGACTTTGTTTTTGTCAGATACGACGTAGTTATTGGTATATTGGGTATTTAACTGCTGTTGACAATTTCAGTTTTTTTTCAATATTTGTAAAAATTTTACTACGTAGTAAGGAAATGCCGTATATTATTGATTTTTTTTTTCATGTTTATGTGTTAGAAAGTGTGCCTTGATGGTTGGGCTAACACGTGCATGTCTTTTTTTTTTTTTTATCTGAGATGCCGTATATTAGAATGTTGGGCATTTTACCGCGAGTGCCCCTTTTCAATTTTTTTTCATTTTTTTTCCAAGTCATTTTTCCGTAAGATATTGCCAAATAGTGTCGTAAAACTTTTGCTTTTTTAGTGTTGGAAAGTGTGTCTAGATGATCTGGCTACCCATGCGTGACTTTGTTTTTGTCAGATACGACGTAGTTAATGGTATATTGGGTATTTAACTGCGGTTGCCAATTTCTGTTTTTTTCAATATTTGTAAAAATTTACTACGTAGTAAGGAATTGCCGTATATTATTGATTTTTTTTTCATGTTTATGTGTTAGAAAGTGTGCCTTGATGGTTGGGCTAACACGTGCATGTCTTTTTTTTTTTTATCTGAGATGCCGTATATTGGAATGTTGGGCATTTTTCCGCGAGTGCCCCTTTTTATTTGTTTTGCATTTTTTTGCTTAGTCATGTTACCGTAAGGAATTGGCAAGTAGTGTCGCAAAACTTATATTTTTATAGTGTTGGAAAGTGTTTCTAGATGATCTGGCTACCCATGCCTATTTTTTTTAGCCAGATATAGCGTATATATAGGTATGTGTTCGATTTTCCTGTGATTGCCATTTTTTCGTTTTTTCCCATTTCTTTCAAAATTACTACGTACTAAGGAACTATCACAGAGTAATGATTCATTTAGATGTTTATTTATCGGAAAATTTGCCTTGATAGTTTGCCTAGCACGTGGCTGAAATTTTTTTTTCTGAAATGCGTATAATAAAATGTTGGCCATTTTTCCGCGAGTGCCCCTTTTTATTTGTTTTTCATTTTTTTACTTAGTCATGTTACCATAAGGAATTGGCAAGAAGTGTCGCAAAACTTATATTTTTATAGTGTTGGAAAGTGTTTCTAGATGATCTGGCTACCCATGCCTATCTTTTTTTTTCAGCCAGATATGGCGTATATATAGGTATGTGTTCGATTTTCCTGTGATTGCCATTTTTTTCGTTTTTTCCCATTTCTTACAAAATTACTACTTACTAAGGACCTATCACAGAGTAATGATTCATTTAGATGTTTATTTGTCGGAAAATGTGCCTTGATGGTTTGCCTAGCACGTGGCTGAAATTTTTTTTTCTGAAATGCCGTATATTAGAATGACCATTTTTCCGCGAGTGCCCCTTTTTATTTGTTTTGCATTTTTTTGCTTAGTCATGTTACCGTAAGGAATTGGCAAGTATTGTCGCAAAACTTATAATTTTATAGTGTTGGAAAGTGTTTCTAGATGATCTGGCTACCCATGCCTATCTTTTTTTTTAGCCAGATATGGCGTATATATAGGTATGTGTTCGATTTTCCTGTGATTGCCATTTTTTCGTTTTTTCCCATTTCTTTCAAAATTACTACGTACTAAGGAACTATCACAGAGTAATGATTCATTTAGATGTTTATTTGTCGGAAAATGTGCCTTGATGGTTTGCCTAGCACGTGGCTGAATTTTTTTTTTCTGAAATGCCGTATATTAGAATGTTAGCCATTTTTCCGCGAGTGCCCTTTTTTATTTGTTTTGCATTTTTTTGCTTAGTCATGTTACCGTAAGGAATTGGCAAGTAGTGTCGCAAAACTTATATTTTTATAGTGTTGGAAAGTGTTTCTAGATGATCTGGCTACCCATGGCTATCATTTTTTTTAGCCATATATGGCGTATATATAGGTATGTGTTCGATTTTCCGGTGATTGCCATTTTTTCGTTTTTCCCATTTCTTTCAAAATTACTTCGTACTAAGGAACTATCACAGAGTAATGATTCATTTAGATGTTTATTTGTCGGAAAATGTGCCTTGATGGTTTGCCTAGTACGTGGCTGAATTTTTTTTTTCTGAAATGCCGTATATTAGAATGTTGGCCATTTTTCCGCGAGTGCCCCTTTTTATTTGTTTTGCATTTTTTTGCTTAGTCATGTTACCGTAAGGAATTGGCAAGTAGTGTCGCAAAACTTGTATTTTTATAGTGTTGGAAAGTGTTTCTAGATGATCTGGCTACCCATGCCTATCTTTATTTTTAGCCAGATAGGGCGTATATATAGGTATGTGTTCGATTTTCCTGCGATTGCCACTTTTTCGTTTTTTCCCATTTCTTTCAAAATTACTACGTACTAAGGAACTATCACAGAGTAATGATTCATTTAGATGTTTATTTGTCGGAAAATGTGCCTTGATGGTTTGCCTAGCACGTGGCTGAAATTTTTTTTTCTGAAATGCGTATAATAAAATGTTGGCCATTTTTCCGCGAGTGCCCCTTTTTATTTGTTTTTCATTTTTTTACTTAGTCATGTTACCGTAAGGAATTGGCAAGAAGTGTCGCAAAACTTATATTTTTATAGTGTTGGAAAGTGTTTCTAGATGATCTGGCTACCCATGCCTATCTTTTTTTTTAGCCAGATATGGCGTATATATAGGTATGTGTTCGATTTTCCTGTGATTGCCATTTTTTTCGTTTTTTCCCATTTCTTTCAAAATTACTACGTACTAAGGAACTATCACAGAGTAATGATTCATTTAGATGTTTATTTGTCGGAAAATGTGCCTTGATGGTTTGCCTAGCACGTGGCTGAATTTTTTTTTCTGAAATGCCGTATATTAGAATGTTAGCCATTTTTCCGCGAGTGCCCCTTTTTATTTGTTTTGCATTTTTTTGCATAGTCATGTTACCGTAAGGAATTGGCAAGTAGTGTCGCAAAACTTGTATTTTTATAGTGTTGGAAAGTGTTTCTAGATGATCTGGCTACCCATGCCTATCTTTATTTTTAGCCAGATAGGGCGTATATATAGGTATGTGTTCGATTTTCCTGCGATTGCCACTTTTTCGTTTTTTCCTATTTCTTTCAAAATTACTACGTACTAAGGAACTATCACAGAGTAATGATTCCTCTAGATGTTTATTTGTCGGAAAATTTTGTTTACTTCTTTTTTGATTTATTATCATCAAATTTTTTTAGCTGAAATACTATATTGTTTTACATTTTTTTTTCGATTTTATTTCCCTTCAAAAAATTTTTTTGGGTCAGAATTTTAATTTTATAGTCGTAAAATAATCGACAATTATCCAGCAACCCACCATACAATTTTTATGCATATCCAAGAATAATTAGATTAGTAAATAACACCTTGAAATTGACATACCCTTCCTACATTTCAAGTGGCAGATTAGGGAGTCTGAGTCTTGTTCCCTATAGAATTTGTGATATTTTGGTATATTTTTACCTGCATAAATATCATATTATATATTAAATATATGTATTTTTTTACGAAATTTCTAAGTACTCAAAAAATTACCTTTAGATATGGCCCCTGATATAAATGTAATTTACAAAATAATGAAGATTATCTTACATATTTCTATTTTAGGATAGCATATGTTAATTCCCTAAAAAAATTAGCCACTTCCTATTTCATTTGGGTACCCAAAAAAATTCATGAAATTTGGACAAATTTTTTTGGCCAAAAAAAGTTACCCTTTTTTTCTCATTTCAGATCTTCACCTCCATGGGTCTGACTTCATCCAAAATACATCAAGATGTGTCCTAAACATTCAAGAATCAATTCCTAAAAGGATTTGTGTATATATGTATAAACTTTTTTTTATGAATTTTTATGTAAGGTCTTTTTTTTCTACTTAATTTTTAAAATATTTATAATAAATAGTTTTTCTGCAGATGAGTAGTATTTATCTTTACAGTTGTTTTAAGCATTCATTGAAGTTTATTTTGGCAAAAGAAAAAAGGAGGTTACTGCAAAAACTGATTTTTCAAGAATTTTTTTGGCGTCGGGGTCGCGCGTCCGAGTATACCCTTAAAGGGGTGTCCGAGGAGCGTACCTATCCAGGGTTAAACCTAACCTTACCTAACCTAACCTAACCTAACCTAAACTAACCCATCTAGTGAGTGAAATAATACCTAACTACGAGTCTATCATTCAATCTTAAATAGTTATTATGGGAATTGTTAAAGTTATCATTAAATTTGGAAAATTATTGTTTATTACATAACTCGTTATTATTATTATTATTTTTATTATTATTATTATTATTATTATTATTTTTATTATTATTATTTTTATTATTATTATAGATTAAATCGGGGGAATTCAAGATTTGTATAGCTGGTGGCATTATATTATTTTGTATTACTGGAATACATATTTCAGGTTAAAACTTCTTGTTAACAATAAACAACTGTTACGTCTAATGTCTATCCTTGAACAACTCAGTACAATAATAATAATAATAATAATAATAATAATAATAATAATAATAATAATAATAATAATAATAATAATAATAATAATAATAATAATCCCAGTCCATCGTTTAAACTTAAATAGTTAATATGAAAATTATTAAATTTATTGTTATGTCTTGAAATTATTGTTAATTAAGTTATTACAATATTCATTATTATCATTATTGTTAGGAGTATTGATAAACTTAATTGCTTATCCTATTATCTTTCTTTGATACTATAACACCTTATTAAACAGATTTAGAAATGTCTCTCTTCGTGACAATGTGTCATCTTTCTCATGATGATGATATTTGATACGATAACACTTGAAAAAACAGATGTAGGAATGTTTTGTTATTATCGAAATTATTTTAACTTTAAAACACCCCTGGATTATTATTATTATTATTATTATTATTATTATTATTATTATTATTATTATTATTATTATTATTATTATTATTATTATTATTATTATTAAACATAAAAGCGCATCCACTGAGAGGATTTCGCATATACATGAAGAGATTTAAACTTATTTACTTTCACCTGTCAAGTCATCTGCCTATGATAGTGCCACACCTGAATAAACAGAGGCAGAAGCACAGTGCCTGTTCCATATGACTGAACGTCTATGTGTCACCTTTCTCTTGATTATGATAAGAAGCCTCGCCCCAGTAATTTATCTCTTAATAGATGAACTCTATGGTTAATAAAATCAGAAATGGAATCTTTTCGTAGTATTTTATTTTATGTGATATACAACCAGACTAATCTTTTTTTATTTGCATATATTTCTCATTTCTCCTACTTATGATTAATACATATTTATATAAATATACATATAATTAATCGTATTCAAATAGAAAATAACCGATGTGAGGGTACAGAATTCTCCTACGATGCTAAAGAATGAAGCAATTAATACATGAAACTCATGACGACAGCTCAACTAAGGAATGAATTAATCCTATGAATAATTCACATTCCTAATTAATAAATGAATAAAAAAGAAAATACAGATTAACTCACCTCTCATGGATATAAATGAACTTGCGCCAACCAGGGAGATACCCTATTAAGACTATTTGTAATAATTAAACTTAGAAAGGTCAATAATAATATCCCATTCTGATGCATTCTTTATATGTTATCGCTCTTTTTTTTCTCCCACTTTCCAGTCGGAGTAGCATTTCCTGGTCCAATATTCAGCCTTAAAATACTGTTGGAAAACATAGTCTTTACTTTCTGTAATGTATGCCATACCCCATAATGACTAACCGAATGTATAAAGAATAAACATATAACTCGCTCTTTTACGATGAATCTGGTTGTATCGGTGTCATGAATTTGAATAATTTAAAGGATTTATTCCTCTTGAAGAAAGCCGGGAAGTGCTTATTGTATATCTCCGGGGTAACACCATATCGATAAAGAATATGATATAATTTTCAGGTGACTTAGCTACATAAATGTATTAGTGTGCTACTGTTGTTAACACACATTGAGTATGTTTGTTGGGATGTTACATCTTCAAGGAAAGTCAATAAAGTTAACTTTAAAATGGTTTATTCTTTAAAAACAACAGTGTTACCATCTCCATCACAGGAGTATAGCTGGTTTGGTCGGATGACCATTCCATATGAAGTATTGATAAGAACTGGCTAAAATATCGATATCACAGATATCGTATAGTCAGTTACATCAGCATTTAAACAAATAATGTAAACTAAACATTAGTATAAGAAGACACCTGCATCCGGTGGCGACACAACTCTTTCACACTGTTCGTATTTGTGTTTATTCTTCATAAAAATGTTACATTGCTGAGATATGCAAATCGCATCCTGTTATGATCTGTCTGACTACAGCACTTCTCACGCTAGCTTCTACTTCCAGAATGACGTATTACGTCATGTGTTTTAAACATGTAATATATGATTATTACAAATGCACACCCAGTCTCCCATGCTATTAATGTTTGAAGAGGTTTCCAACGTATTTGCGATAGTGATAGCCTCCTCCCTGTATGACCCAAAGGTTATACCTCTCATATGATCAGGAGAAAATAAGCCTAGGTATTTCCCTAATTTGTCCACCCTCCCGCTTAGAGCTCTATCCTGCTCTCTTGAATTTATCAGTCCTAAGCCTTCACAACACCATAAATAATTCTGTCCACATCAATCGATAAAATACCCGTAGTAGTATGATGACATGGGACATTGTTACTGCTCTACTAAATTATAAAATGAATCGCATACTGGCAGACCTCTCTTACGGTAGAGCTTCTGTCATATCCTCATGTACGAAATTGAATTTAAACAGTGGTTCTCCTCTCCGTAAAACTATGCAGGGATATGATATTCTCATGGTCTATGCCAATTTCCTTCGAAAATTCATAATATGCATGCATAACTTTCTCCGGGAATGATGCATTTATATTATAAATGGTACTTCCGTTAATGGTGATATGTATACTATTTACATTTGCATTGTGGAAGAATAACAGAATAATAGTTTTCTTGTATAATCCCCTGTAAGTGTCTCGTATCAATTAGTGCCAGTGTCATCTTGTGTGGAATATATGAACCAAACGTACGTCTGATAGAGAGACTTGATGAATATATATTATAAAGGCTTTGGTAATAATGACTAATTCAATACAGCCATTGCGTTATAATGACGAGTTACACGATCTATCCATGACTTCGATTGCTGTATTGTTAAGTTATTTAAGTATCCCTCTTTATCCGCGTTCATAACTCAACTCTCATTCACCAGCTTTAATCGAATTCTCAGATTGACAGAATCCATTAGATACATGACAATGCTTGCTAAATCTCGTAATAGCTGGAACTAAGTGTTAATCCCATAAATTTTGAACTTCAGCGACTGCTTAACTCTACTGTGATTTTCTTTCGTTCATACCTTTACGTATATAATTTTCCAAGTTTGGAAGAGAATCCAAGGAGAATCACTGTTTGTGAGAAAAATTGCGAGGCTGATATGTTATTTCTATGTAAATGCTAATTCAGTCAATAACTTACCTCTTTTTCTAGTAATCTGCTAACACAACTGGTCATTGAAATTGGTCTGTAATCTTTTGGATTACTGGGATCTTTTCTGGCTTAGCTATTGTTAATATTATTGTCTGTTTACATGTATTTGGAAGTAAATGTTTGTTTCAAAGATGATTGTAAAAACTCTCTTGGTAGGCCTTTGCCAAAGGGGCCTTAAATATCTCATCATATCGAAATTTATATTATCTTTGGTAGGGGCTGTTAAACTTCATCGCTTTTGTTAAACATAAGTAATAAAGGTTTTCACTGAAACGATATCGTAAGTTTTAAGCTTTACAATAAGGGGGAATAATCAATATAAACATTAGGCAACGCATTCATAAGGCAACATATATGCCAAATGTGTATTAGAAATGAAGTTAAATAAAATGGCAATAATGATAATCTTACGTACAACTAAATGATTATAATCATAATAGTCACTCTAAACTACAATTTGATAATACAAATTCCAGCTCCTCTTTAGCAAACTTTTTTTTTGTGATAGATATCTTCACAGCGTCAGAATTATGTGCAATTGCTTATCCTTTTCTTTTGATGGATCGAAAGTGGGCATTCAGATTATTAATGCTATTTAGGCTGTCAATATTTCGCCCAATGAAATTTGACATTGCTCGTGCATCATGAACCCAATATGCATTAATGCAAGACTTCCAGGCCTGCTAAAGGAACAAATTATTTTTATTCTATTTATTTATTTTTTTAATTTCTGCTAGGCACATTCTTTTGCCACGGCATTATCCTGCTTTTTATTGCTTCTTTTCGAAAATGTAGCAAAATCTTATTAAGATACGGTTTCAATACACTCATTTCTATTGCTATATCAATGCGTTTGTTAATTGATTTCTGCTAATATTAGGGGACCAGTACTCAAATTTTAAAATCTTTTATTCAAAGTTTATATTTTTTTTCCAATCGCACGCTTTTCTTTTATCAGCTGGGTTATTGTATCTGACCAACAAGGAACCGAGTGTTTCATTGTTTGGACATTAGTCAGAGATACATTTGTCTGGCGCTTGTGTGATAAATTTCACAAAGAACCCTTTGTTGTAATAAAGATACATGGCTTTATGTCATATGCTACTTATGCACTATTTCAAGAGCGGTTAGCCTACCTGTAAAAGTAATAGCTAAGGAAACTTTATTTCAAAAGAAATTACTGTAAACCATTTTCACCTGAATTGCAATAGAAAAATCACCCACCTCATCTCTTTTAATCTGTTTTCTTGACCTATTTACCTCAGCCTATCCGATGATTATGAATCGAATCATCAAAATTAACATGAAAGTTAGATATTTTAGCGACAAAAATGAGTCCCCTCGAGATACCTGAGTTTGATTTGCTGTATTTACCGAGCTGAATTTGCTGATTTTGGAAAGTGTTCACCCTTTAGTTTCGTCAAGTTCATGTCTTATCAAGGTGAATAATCGTTGTGAACATGAATGTATAAAATACATAATGCAAATCTTAATCAGTAATAAGGTGAAAAAATGGCAAAACTTCTTAACGGAAGGTGAAAGTGAACCCTTAGAGACACAGCGTGACGTTTTCGTCATAATTTTTCATTATTTTTTATTTTTCATATATAAGGACCTAGCAATGTATAGGGGATGAAGATATCGAGCCTGACACCCCACAAAATTTCTACTTCCGCCAGACTCTATCCAGCTACTCTGTGCTTAGTGTCCCCTCTCATATGTGCATAGTGTATCCTCTCAAACGTGAATAGTGATTTCCCTCCAATATATACTATGTATAGTGTTGTTCAAACATTGGTGATATTATTGTGTCTAATTTAAAACTGTAGTTTGTTAATGTAAGTACAATTTATAATATAAGTTTTTGTAAGTGGCCCTGTGAGTTTAGCTTAAGCAGTGAAGTGTATTTATTTTGCTTAAACTGTCGATAACCTTGTGTGATCATTAGGAAATAGGAATAACAGTTAAGTATATGTAAGTGTAATTCTGATTTATTTACTATTGTGTTAAAAGGTAACTTATTCATTAATTGTCAAAGTTCAATATTTTCATACATTAATTTCTAGTGAAACATGTAATTGTATAATTTATTATAGTTTCATTTTATCTTGAGTAGGCCATAGACTCAGAGGACTGACGCGCTAATTTGACTGCGATTAGCACGAATCTTAAACGTGTATGGAGAGTAAACAGGAACAGCACGGTTAGACTAGCCTGTCCTCTCATCCGGTCAGTATGTTTGACCAGACAGGCCAGTGCCGCCGCAATTGCATCTATGCCCCGCTAGTCTTTAGCGTATGTGGGCATGGACTAGTATGGCGACTGGGTTAACATAGCCTACCTATTTTGATACGTATAGTATTCCATACCTCGTCCCTTGATCAGAGCGCTTTTTATATTATAATGACACACTGACTGCATTTCACAATCTCTTGACTTATTACTGTACTAAAACAATTTTTGCAATATATAACATTACTATCGAGAATTTTTTTTATGTTTATATTTATTATGATTCATATATTTATATTTCGCATAAATTACACATAATTAATGATCTTTTTCTAATAATCTTAATAGAAAACCTATCATTAACATTCATATATTATTACAATCTTGTCTGTTGAATAACTTCTATTTATTACTTTTTTTTTAATATTTGAAATTTTCGTCTGCCAGACTATCCATTTCCCAAACACTTTTGTAATATTTTGCATTCCATTTATCTATTTTCTTTGTTTTCATTCCCAAAGCTATGATTTCCTTAAATCTCCTTTCCTTTTTCATAGCATGTTTTGTCTTTAAAACCACACAGTATTTTCCTTCATTAGTGTAATAGTATCTTGTATTGTGATAATAAACAGATACTGGAACAAAGGGGAAAAATTGATTTAACGATTAAGTGTTATGAATTCTCTTCAATGGAAAAAAAATGTGTAAAATATGGATAAAGGATAAATTAAGTAACAACTGAAAAGTCTTATTAACCTATGTATATATATATATATATATATATATATATATATATATATATATATATATATATATATATATATATATATATATATAATATTTATATATATATATATATATATATATATATATATATATATATATATATATATATATATATATATATATATATTTGTCTATCATGGTTTATCACCCTACAAAAACAGTCTTTTTCAAATATCTGAAAATTATCTCGAAAAAAGTAGGCTTATGCCTAATTGAAAAAGCGTTGGTGCTTCAGTATGAGATAATCCCAAGAAAGGTCCAAACATCCTTTTAGTATATTTCGCCCAAGAGACATTTAGACTCTCGGATTAAGAGGGATAAACAGAGAAATTAGTCATATAATGACTTCAAGAGAAATAAGTACAATAACACCCTAACAGACAAATAACTACCATATAGAAGCCAACAGAGAATGCCTATCACGGTCCTTTATATTATTCTAAGTTATATTTATATTGAGTAAAAAATAAAGGAAGCAATAAGTACCAGCATTTGGCATTCTCAAAATTAGATGTAGGCTACCAATTGTACTTGATACCCCGTAGTGTACCAAATTTGGTGAAAAGGCAACCATATAGGCCTAATTCTGGGTGCGCAATCATCTTGAACTGAGCAGGCATTTCTGTAGCGTGCGTGGGCATTTTCACAGGACAGGAGCGCCGCTCCAGTCCTGCAGGGCAAGCCGTATGGTCAGTCCTCTCTGTGTAAAATTATTATTATTATCATTAATTGCTGAGCTATAACCTTAGTTGGAAAGGGCAGCATGATATAAGCGCAGAGGCTCAAGCAGGGAAAATAGCCTAGTGAGGAAAGGAGATAAAGAAAAATTAAATATTTCAAGAGGAATGACAATAAAATAAATATCTCCTTTATAGACTATAAGAACTTTCACAAAACCCGAGGAAGAGAAATAAGATAGAATAGTGTGGCCAAGTTTACCCCCAATTTAGAGAACTCCAACCCAAGATAGTGGAATAATATGGTACAGAGGCTATGGCACTACCCAGGAATAGAGAACATTTGTTCGATATTGGAGTGTCCTCCTAGAAGAGCTGTTTACCGCAGCTAAAGAGTCTCTTCTACCCTTACCAAGAGGTAAGTGGCCATTGGACTATTACACTGAAGAAGAATTGCTTGGTAATCTCAGTTTTGTCAGGTGTATGAGGAGAAGAGGAAAATGTGTGAAGAAAAGTCCAGTCTACTCGGTGTGTGTGTGTGTATGCAAAGAAAAAATTAACCGTAACCAGTGAGAAGGATCCAATGTAGTACTGTCTGGCCAGTCAAAGGACCTCATAAATCTTAAGCGGTAGTATCTCAACGGGTGGATGGTGCCCTGGCCAACCAACTGCCTACTAATTCGGCTTCAATCTATGGTTTACTTCAGATTTAATAATTTGATTGATTTTTTTTTTTGGTGTTAATTTTGAATTGTTAATTTTTATAAAATATATTTGTTTTTTGTAAAGTGTGTATTATTTTGATCACCAAAACTTTTCAGTGCTTTGCTCGTATCCCCTGACTACGAACCGAAGTCAGAGCTTGATTTAAGAATAGTTCTTTTAAAACTAAAGTAATCACCCAGGTTTGTTTTGAGTGTAAATCAAAGAGACCTTTTAGATATTCAGTGTTCATATACAGTATATTCTTATCAAGGAGTTACATGTTATTCTCAAAGCTAGGAGGTATTTCTCTTTTGTATTAGATTATGCAATGTAAAGCAAGTTAATTTTGTAGCTTCGAACGAGTCTGTTTTAAATATTGGTGATACAGAGCCATGTTTTTGGTTGAATGTTTGTAATTTTTTGCAAATTACAAGATGGTGCAATTAAGTATAAAGGAGATTTTGGAAAACCTCATTGTTCAAGAACTGTCAAAAGCTAATGTAAGTATAGCTCCATGGCTTGCTATTTTAATGGCATGTGGTGGCCATGAAACTGGTGAAATGATTGAAGCTCAAATCAAGTAGTAGCTCTCGAAGCATTGATAAACTAAGGAAAATTGCCAGAAGAGAAAATTGAAGCAGTTCGCGACATTTTGTAGAGAAGCAAGTACCAGATGACCCACAAACTGAAGGAATGAAAGTGGAAACAAATGTAGAATCTAAGATTATGCAAGTTGCAGCGAAAGAGAATTTGATTAGGTTAAAGATGATGGGAGAACAGGAGGAATGGGAAGAAAAAGAGAGAGAAGAGGAAAGAGAAACTGCAAGACATGAGTGAGAAGAAGCAAGATATGCGAGGGAAATGGAAGAAAGGGAGAGAGAAGAAGTAAGAGAAGTCACAAGACATGCAAGGGAAATGGAAGCAATAGAAATTACAAGACGTGAAGATAAAGAGAGAAGAAGCAAGATGAGCAATTGAATAGGAACTGTTGAATTGCTTATGCAAGGTTGTTGCCATCTCAAACAGGTGTGAACCCTTCTATGCATGATCCCATGGTTGATGAGGCTAAGGCAAAGAGGTTGATCCCAAAATAAACGAAAGAAACTTCCGACGAGTTATTTGATCATTCTAAAATGGTATCGTAGACGTGGGAATGGTAAGAAGATAAATGGTCTCTGTTATTGTAGAGTCCTTATTGGAAAAGAACGCAGTGTGTATCTTGCCTTGTCTTAGGACCTGATGAAGGAGTATCAAGAAGTAAAGCATGTTGCAAGTGTATCAGATGACACCTGAATATTATAATGACAGTTTCTGAAGTTTGCGGAAGGACGAGAAAATAGCTTTCCTGAATTACGCTTTTAAGGTTTGACGATATTTTAAAAGATAGATAAAGGTTGCCAAAGTGAGAGAGTTGGCTGATTTAGAAGAACTGATAGGGCTGGAACAATATCTACGACGAATTTCTGAACATATTCGAACATAATTGAGAGAGAGAGAGAGAGAGAGAGAGAGAGAGAGAGAGAGAGAGAGAGAGAGAGAGAGAGAGGGGGAGGGGGGTGATGAAACTTGATAAAGCCACTTCACTAAGTGAAGATTATAATATTATCCTTCACAAACCCTCCTCTGGTATGATGTTAACACCATCGTTTCGAAAATTGTCAAGTATTTGCCGAATCATAAAAACCAGTTTAGTAATAACTATGATAACAAGTTCAATAGTTACAGCAGAAGTACCATTAATGCTATTCCAAAGCGGAATGCGATAGTACCACTACAGCGATCGTCGAATCGTACTTCTTCAGTTGTTGTGAAAGACGTGCAGAAGATTAATATTGTGTGTTATAAGTGTGGCAAAAATGGCAATATCCGTAAGGAATGTTAGTCGAACCAACCGAAAGCAGTCGCCCAAGTGGTTATGGATAATTCAACTCTACAGAATACATAGACAAAGAATCAAATGGGAATGGTCGATATTGATTCTCGCATCACTGAGAAGATAGGTGATCGAAATACTGCATGAGACTGGACACATGGGAATAAGAAAGATGATGGAGATGATAATGAAACACTTTTTCTGGCCTGGCATGCATAAGGATGTGAGCTAGTTGTTCATGTTATGTTTGTCAGATAGCTGGAAAGCCTAACGAGTACACCAAGAAAGCTCCCTTACATCCGATTGAAGTAAAAAGAAAACCCTTTAGCAAAGTAATGATCAACATAATGTGACCATTACTGAGAATGAAGAAAGGCCATGAACATATGTTAACCATATGCCCAATGACAAGATACCCTTAAGACATACCCGATAAGAACACCAGTGACGAGATAATGGCCGAGAAGTTATTAGACTTTTTTTTACCAAGATTGGTATTCCAAAAATTGTTAGGAATGACCTAAAAAGAAATTTCACGTCAAAATTGTTTCAGGAGGTGATGAAATTGCCTATCCATCTGAGACTAAAGGCAAATTAGAGAGATTTCATTAAACACTAAAGAGTATGTTAACCAAGACTCCATGGGATGTAGTTCGAATGAAATGGTGTTCGGACGAGAAGTAAGAGGACCAATTAAAAAGTTACTAGAGAATTGGAAAGTTTGATAGGAAATGGATGGAGATTATGTCAAGAATTTGAGGAAAATGATCAGCGAGATAAGAAAATCTCCCTCGAAAACATGAAAACGGGCCAAGGAAAAATTAAGAAAAGGTTTGTTATGAAAGGTAGGAAAATACAGTTCACGGGAGGACAACAAGTGTTGGGTAATTATCAATAAGGAGATCCCCTCTCACCAACAAGTTGCAATGCCATTCCAGATTTTGGAGAAGAGCAGTGACCTGACTTACGTTATCGAAATACCAGGCAAAAGGATAAGTCAAAGGAAGGCCATATTCACTTTGGAGCCGATTCAGTTAGCACCGGACTTCAATATGAAATTCCATATTCAAGTTGATGTGTCAGACAATGGGATTGGAGCTGTCCTATGTCATATTGCAAGAAGGGAAGGAATGAATTCTTCATCCCGTCTGTTTTATCCCTACTCGACAGTTGAAAATGAAGTGCTAGTGCTAATGACAGCGATAAGGAAGTTAGAGGTTTATGTATATTGGCCACGGAATAAAGAAATTACAGGTTATTCAGGTCACAATCCAGTAACTTTTGTTAATAATATGAAGAATAATAGAAAAAGGCTAACTAGTTGGTCATTATATTTGCAATCATATTGCATTAATGTAAAGCGCATATAAGGTAAAGATAACGTGGTTGCGGATTATTTATCTCTTGATGATCCAGTGGATTCAGGCCCAGAGTAAATAATCTCTTTGGCGGGAGCTATATTACGAAGCTGGTCTTCATGAAAGTAGAATATTTTATTTAGGTATTCTATTCGTGTATTTAAGAAATGTAAAGCCAGCTCGTAAGGTGAGTTCCACTCATGTAGGATTAAGAAAAGTATGTAAATTACATAACATACTTTAGCTACGTTTTCATTCAGTTCCGTTTATGTAAATTTATGGTATTTCATAAAATTAAAATTTCATTTTACGTAATTTTGTAACAGTGTCATGTAATCGTGTTAAGTAGGTATGCTATATGATAAAAACAAATGCCGGAAATTGCATCATGTTCCCACGTAGTTAGAAGTTCTAGGAAGCTTCTCGACTAAATTTTTGTTTTTCAATTTTACAAGAGGAGGTAGGTGGAGGTAGCTAAGAAAGTTGCCTTGTCAAATAACGATAGTACCCATTCTTTATGTTTTTAAGTTGGTAACCTTACGTCGCTAGAGTCATGCCCCCATGCTATGAAAATTATTTAATAGAAGTTACTTGTATGAATGCAAAAGCGACGAAGAGATCTAGCCTGACACCACACAAGGTTTGTGCTTCCATCAGCCTCTATCTGGTCACTACATTCTTTGTGTCTCCTTTCAAACGTGTATAGTGTATCCTCTCAAATGTGAATAGTGATTTCTCTCCAACATATACCGTGTATAGTGTTGTTCAAAAATTGGTGATATTATTGTTTGTCTAAGTTAAAAGTGTAATGTGTTATTGTAAGTACATTTCATTGTATAAATTTTTGTAACTGGCCCTGTGAGATTAGGTTAAACAGTGGTGGATAATTATTTTGCTTAGTGTTATTAATTTTTAATTGTGAAAATTTAATGTTTTCATAAAATAATTTCTAGCGAAACAAGTGATTGTTTGATTTTTCTTTATAGTGTCATTTTCTCTAAGTCTAAGGTTTTTAGTTCAGATTTAATGTTTCGAGTGATTTATTTTTTGTGTTAATATTGAATGGTTTATTATTAAAGAATATATTTATATATAGTAGTGTGTATTTCTTCGATCATCAATACTTTTCCCAGTTCTTATCTCGTATCCCTTGACTGAAAACCGAAGTGAGAGTTTTTTTTTTTTTTTTTTTTTTTTTTTTTTTAAGAATAGTTCCCATTAAACATAAAATAAACGCCCAGTTGAGTGTAAAGTAAAGAGACCTTTTAAATATTCAGTGTTCATTTATATTATGGTCTGAGAGTTGTGTGTTATTCTCAGACCTAAGAGGTGTTTCCCTTTTCTATCAGATTATGTAATTTTAAGGAGGTGCGTTCTGGAGCCCAGGAATTTACATAATTCACTACTTGTAGTAATATATATATATATATATATATATATATATATATATATATATATATATATATATATATATATATATATATATATATATATATATATATATATATATATATATGACAATACGAAATATGAAATTAAGTCCTGACTAGTTTCGTGATACTTCTTCAGATGACTGATTTATTGAGAGAGGTTTCTTTAAATTTTATAGGGAAAGTAAACGCACGAACATACATATAGAGGCTTATAGAACAATGACACTCCCATACCAGCTACCTGGGCTGTCATCAGGTGTTTACTGGGCGGAGATCAAACCTCATTAGACACCTGCCAAAAAGGGTCATTTCTGGTGACCGGTAAATTCTTGTTTTGTCTTTCAAAAGTTTATTTATATGAATAACTCTAGCCTTATCTATATAAATACATAAGCAAAACTATAAGTATATTTAAAACACAACTATATATAAATATATAAAAAGGCATATACATACGTATACACACACAGGCACTCATACACATACATGCATAATATAAGCATAGTCATATACATACGTGTACACATACTGGTATACATATACAGACACATACATAGACTTACATATACATGTTTTTACACACGATTAACATGTATATATATATATATATATATATATATATATATATATATATATATATATATATATATATATCTATATATATATATATATATATATATATATATATATATATATATATATATATATATATATATATATATATATATAAATATATATATATATATATATATATATATATATATATATATATATATATATATATGCACATATAACATTATTACCATAAACATATAATTACGTATCTATCAATATTATCTAGCATAACCTTATATAGTGCCAATGTACTTTATGCATACTATATATAATAATTATACCCTTCAATGAATGGTAGCTTAGGTCTAAATATTAATTTCACAGTGACGTTAATTATTCACAATACATTCAGTTCTAAATTAAGTGGTTAAAGTTTTTTTATATAGCTTACAAATCTCTTTACATATAAAGGCATTGAGTTAATATATTCCATGTTTAATATTCAAGTTGTTTTCAAAGGTTTCTTTTATGAAACTGGACTCTATGATATTTCTTTCCAATGAGTTATCTGAATGAACCAATTTCTTTGCACATGACCAATTAATAGTGTGATATTTATCTCTAACGTGAGCAAAGAGTGCATTATTATCTTGAGCATATCTGACACTTTTCTAATGTTGTTCAATTCTCTTTTCTAAGGCTTTTACCAGTTTGACCAATATAGAATATATATATATATATATATATATATATATATATATATATATATATATATATATATATATATATATATATATATATATATATATATATATATATATATATATATATATATATATGTATATATGTATATATATATATATATATATATATATATGTGTGTGTGTGTGTGTGTGTATATATGTATATATATATATATATATATATATATATATATATATATATATATATATATACATATATATATGCATATATATATATATATATATATATATATATATATATATATATATATGTGTATATATATGTGTGTCTGTATATATATATATATATATATATATATATATATATATGTATATATATATATATATATATATATATATATATATATATATATATATATATATATATATATATATATATATATATATATATATACGCTATACCATTAGGATAAAGACCTCGAACTGATCTTCCACTCATGTCTGTTTATGGGTTTTCTATGCCAGTCTCTACTTGCAAATCTTTTTAGTTTATCACGCTAAGTATTATTGCGACATGTATGACTACTCAGTCTCTCCCCGTTCCTTAGGGAGGGGAAAAGGAAAGAGTTATACTCTGGTTAGAAAGGATACCGCGAGAGTTATGAACTGATACCATCCAGATATTGCTATAACTGATATGTTATACTTACGAAAGATAGAAGGGGGTGGGAAAGTTGAGTATGTGTGTGTGGGTATATGTTCATATCGATCTAAATACTTAGACCTAATTTCTGGTGTGTCCCATATACTAGTAAACACACACACACACACACACACACACACACACACACATATATATATATACTGTATATATATAAAATATATATATATATATATATATATATATATATATATATATATATATATATATATATATATATATGATATATATATATATATCATATATATATATATATATATATATATATATATATATATATATGAAATATCTTTTCCAAAACAAACTTTGAAACATATGAGATGGTACCAAATGTAATAGTATGAGAAGTAAAGCAAGAGTCAAAAAGCGTGGAAAGACGAAAGAAATAAAAAAGATTCCAAACCAGTTAATTCATTATTCAATGAAAAAAATTACACAGTACAAAAACTCTCTAAATTTTGCACAAATCTCTGTCAGAATGCTCTATACATGCAGCCTGTATAAACTTTATCATTAAACTCATCATTATCATCATCATCATCACCTCAGTATATATTGGCACAAAGGGCCTTATCTCTACCTTGAGTTTTTAAATCAATACTTTTCCATTCATCATATCCGACTTCACGCTTTATAGACCTCAGCCATGTAGGGCTAGGTGTTCCAACTCTTTTAGTACCTCGCGGAGCCCAGTTTTATATTTGGTTGAATAATCTCTCTTCTGGGGTGAGAAGAGCATGCCCAAACCATCTCCATTTACCCCTCACCATGATCTCTTACATGCAAGGCACTTGAGTAATTTCTCTTATAATTTCATTACTAATCCTGTTCTGCCATTTAACTCCCAATATTCTAATGAGGTCTTTGCTCTAAGATCTACTAAATCTGTTGGAGACTGTTTCATTGTAATGGCATGAATCATGTTCATACAGTAACACAGATATCACTAGATTGATATATAGCCTGATTTTTATATGCAATTTCATGCCATCTGATTTCCAGAATTTACTTAACCGAGTCATTGTCTGATTTGTATTTTTCGATCTTTCATTATACTCCAATTATAAAGATGTTGATTAGAGATCATAGTTCCTAAACATTTAAATGATTCCACCTCAGTAATACTTTCCTTTTCCAATGATATTTCATCTTCCATTCCATAATCCGTTCCTATCATTTCTGTCCTTCCATTTATCCTGAGCCCAACCTCCAGTGATATTTCATGCATTCTGGTAAATAAGCATTGCTTTCCTTTTTAGCGGAACACCTGCTAATAAGGACAGCATTATCGGCATACTCTAGGTCAGCTAATTTCATATTACCAATCCTTCTCCACCATCTCCGACTGTTTTACGCATTACAAAACCCGTGAAGATAAACAGCATAAGCAAAAACACATTTCCTTGGAGTACCGCGCTGTTCACTGTAAATTCATTCGATAAGACTCGTCTAACATTAAATTTGCACTTGCTATGCTCATGAACTTACTTAATTAGAACTTACATGTTTAACATGTACTTCTCCATACAAATTGTTGTTGCACACTAAGAAAAGCTTTTTGTGAGTCCACAAATGCCATCAAAAGTTGATTTCTATATTCTACGTATTATTGTACAATATATCTCAAAATGGAAATTTAGTCAGTACAACTTCTATTTTTTTAAATCCTACTTTTTTCATATATCAGCTTTTAATCAATATTTCTCTCAAGTCTCTTCAGAATAAGTATACTATATATTTTCATGACAACTGACATAAGTGTGATGCCTCTGTAATTATTGAAATTAGTGCGGTCTCCATTTTTAGCAATATTCATCAATGCTACTAATTTCTTTTCCTCAGGTTTTGCTTCTTCATGCCACAGTTTACAAAATAATCGTGCAATTATTCTGGGGGTCACTTAATTTTCAGCCAGTATTATAATGCACTTATTCTATACCATGATAGATTTTACTTAAACACACTGAACTCATTCATGGACATATAGGTCTATCAGCTCCAGGTATATCAAATAAATTAATCCCTGCATATTTTTTTATTCATAACTTCACTAAAGTGTTCCATCCTACATTACCTTTCTTCATCTTCTGTTGTTATAGCAGATCCATCCCTCTTTTTGATGGCTATAGCTTCATCTTCTTTGCCCCTGTAGAGATTTCGTTGATAATTTGTTGAGCAATTCTTAGACCATAGCTAATCCCTCAATTCATGGCTTTGGCAAATTCATTGGTTTTCCTGTTTAAATACTCTCTCCGCTCATTCCTGCCTTTCTTTTGACATCACTATCAATACTGAAATGCTTAGAATGCTCTCTCTTGTAATTTTCATTAGTTCCTCGAAAATTTTTCAGCAATCAATTTCTGTCTTTATCTGGATTTTTATAGTATCACAGGTATCATATGATATCTACAGCTTTCTTCTTGTAATTGTATGTCCCAAAACTTCACTACCAAGTGATTTATATATCTTTTTAATATCCCAACATTCTTCATTAATTGCCTGCTCTCCATCACTCAGAATCTCTGAGACGGAAAATCAATTTCCACGTTCAGTTGCTATTTTTTTCTGTGCTCATCTCCTAAAAGCTAAGTTGTATCAAACCTAGGTATTCTTTACATTTCTGTTAGGTGCCTTCCGTTTTAATTTTAGTGTGGCAATGAAGAGCTATATTTAGCTGTCAGACTAGTGTCTTTTACAGAATACTTTGTGTCAAAAAAAAAAAAAAAAATACTGTGGACATCTCATCCTCTGAGTGAGGAACCTAAGATGCTTATCTCCAAAGCAGATTAAGCTCTTAAACACTCGAAGCTAACCATTATCTTGTACCTTTTTAAGAAACAGGCCATAACCTCAAGCAAAAGAGTTGATGATGAAGGATTTTGTATTAACTACGATAACCTCAAAATAAAAACAATTGTTCGTTTGTTTGTTCTAGATTGCCCGGGCATTACAACCAGACTGGGGCACTTAGACTCGAATTCATAGCCCCAAACAGGTGCAGCCCCGACCTTAAGATAAGTTTCACTCTTGCAAGTTATCGGCTCTTGAGAGACTTTTTCTTTTTAATCAGTAGCTCTTCTCAGAGCTATTCCACAAAGTAACAGGTGATCAGTTCACTCAAACAGCTAGTTCCAACCCAGCAGGCTCACCTGCCTGGAATTACAGTCTCTCAGCTCCTTTACCATAACTGCAAGTAGGGAGAAGCGGCCGCTCAGCACCAAGAGCATAACTGCCATGGGACCAGGAAACCAGGTCCATAATAGAACCGAAGTGAAAATTTTTAGTGATAGGTAAAAGTAGCGACATTAGCAAGTCCCAGTAAGTAGAAGAGACTGGGAGGGGAGGGAAGAAACTTTAGTGGTAGAGAAAAGGAGCAGTTTAAAGCATAGTAGCTTATCCCTGCTCAAGAGGGGGTGGGTGTTACTATAGGAGAGAGGAAGGATTAAATTATGTTGGAGGGAGTCTGAAC
>NC_090737.1:77069944-77082252 GCF_036898095.1 Palaemon carinicauda
TCGAATTCCAGTATTTTGTACTTAGAATTGAAATCAACCCATCTTCACCATCGTAGCTAATTGGTATTTTGTTACTTGGCATTCAATTAATGATAAATTTTGCACATTTTTACGTCTTTTTCATATTCAAATAAGCCATATATATTTTAGATATATTAATGTCTGGATTCTCTTAACGACCTCGGGATCAGAGCCCCAGGCGAAATCACACAAAGACAAGAGCTTGGCTCCGGCCGGGAATCGAACCCTGGTCGGCAAGCTTATATAGACAGTGACTAACCCATTTGGCCACGAAGAAAGATAAAAGTCAATGACAATTCTACTGTACTTATACCTGTCGAATTCAAGTATTTTGTACTTAGAATTGAAATCAACCCATCTTCACCATCGTAGCTAATTGGTAGTTTGTTACTTGGTATTCAATTAATGATAAATTTTGCACATTTTTACGTGTTTTTCATATTCAAATAAGCCATATATATTTTAGATATATTAATGTCTGGATTCTCTTAACGACCTCGGGATCAGAGCCCCAGGCGAAATCACACAAAGACAAGAGCTTGGCTCCGGCCGGGAATCGAACCCTGGTCGGCAAGCTTATATAGACAGTGACTAACCCATTTGGCCACGAAGAAAGATAAAAGTCAATGACAATTCTACTGTACTTATACCTGTCGAATTCCAGTATTTTGTACTTAGAATTGAAATCAACCCATCTTCACCATCGTAGCTAATTGGTAGTTTGTTACTTGGCATTCAATTAATGATAAATTTTGCACATTTTTACGTGTTTTTCATATTCAAATAAGCCATATATATTTTAGATATATTAATGTCTGGATTCTCTTAACGACCTCGGGATCAGAGCCCCAGGCGAAATCACACAAAGACAAGAGCTTGGCTCCGGCCGGGAATCGAACCCTGGTCGGCAAGCTTATATAGACAGTGACTAACCCATTTGGCCACGAAGAAAGATAAAAGTCAATGACAATTCTACTGTACTTATACCTGTCGAATTCAAGTATTTTTTGTACTTAGAATTGAAATCAACCCATCTTCACCATCGTAGCTAATTGGTAGTTTGTTACTTGGCATTCAATTAATGATAAATTTTGCACATTTTTACGTGTTTTTCATATTCAAATAAGCCATATATATTTTAGATATATTAATGTCTGGATTCTCTTAACGACCTCGGGATCAGAGCCCCAGGCGAAATCACACAAAGACAAGAGCTTGGCTCCGGCCGGGAATCGAACCCTGGTCGGCAAGCTTATATAGACAGTGACTAACCCATTTGGCCACGAAGAAAGATAAAAGTCAATGACAATTCTACTGTACTTATACCTGTCGAATTCAAGTATTTTGTACTTAGAATTGAAATCAACCCATCTTCACCATCGTAGCTAATTGGTAGTTTGTTACTTGGCATTCAATTAATGATAAATTTTGCACATTTTTACGTGTTTTACATATTCAAATAAGCCATATATATTTTAGATATAATAATGTCTGGATTCAATTAACGACCTCGGGATCAGAGCCCCAGGCGAAATCACACAAAGACAAGAGCTTGGCTCCGGCCGGGAATCGAACCCTGGTCGGCAAGCTTATATAGACAGTGACTAACCCATTTGGCCACGAAGAAAGATAAAAGTCAATGACAATTCTACTGTACTTATACCTGTCGAATTCCAGTATTTTGTACTTAGAATTGAAATCAACCTATCTTCACCATCGTAGCTAATTGGTAGTTTGTTACTTGGCATTCAATTAATGATAAATTTTGCACATTTTTACGTGTTTTTCATATTCAAATAAGCCATATATATTTTAGATATATTAATGTCTGGATTCTCTTAACGACCTCGGGATCAGAGCCCCAGGCGAAATCACACAAAGACAAGAGCTTGGCTCCGGCCGGGAATCGAACCCTGGTCGGCAAGCTTATATAGACAGTGACTAACCCATTTGGCCACGAAGAAAGATAAAAGTCAATGACAATTCTACTGTACTTATACCTGTCGAATTCCAGTATTTTGTACTTAGAATTGAAATCAACCCATCTTCACCATCGTAGCTAATTGGTAGTTTGTTACTTGGCATTCAATTAATGATAAATTTTGCACATTTTTACGTGTTTTTCATATTCAAATAAGCCATATATATTTTAGATATATTAATGTCTGGATTCTCTTAACGACCTCGGGATCAGAGCCCCAGGCGAAATCACACAAAGACAAGAGCTTGGCTCCGGCCGGGAATCGAACCCTGGTCGGCAAGCTTATATAGACAGTGACTAACCCATTTGGCCACGAAGAAAGATAAAAGTCAATGACAATTCTGCTGTACTTATACCTGTCGAATTCAAGTATTTTGTACTTAGAATTGAAATCAACCCATCTTCACCATCGTAGCTAATTGGTAGTTTGTTACTTGGCATTCAATTAATGATAAATTTTGCACATTTTTACGTGTTTTTCATATTCAAATAAGCCATATATATTTTAGATATATTAATGTCTGGATTCTCTTAACGACCTCGGGATCAGAGCCCTAGGCGAAATCACACAAAGACAAGAGCTTGGCTCCGGCCGGGAATCGAACCCTGGTCGGCAAGCTTATATAGACAGTGACTAACCCATTTGGCCACGAAGAAAGATAAAAGTGAATGACAATTCTACTCTACTTATACCTGTCGAATTCCAGTATTTTGTACTTAGAATTGAAATCAACCCATCTTCACCATCGTAGCTAATTGGTAGTTTGTTACTTGGCATTCAATTAATGATAAATTTTGCACATTTTTATGTGTTTTTCATATTCAAATAAGCCATATATATTTTAGATATATTAATGTCTGGATTCTCTTAACGACCTCGGGATCAGAGCCCCAGGCGAAATCACACAAAGACAAGAGCTTGGCTCCGGCCGGGAATCGAACCCTGGTCGGCAAGCTTATATAGACAGTGACTAACCCATTTGGCCACGAAGAAAGATAAAAGTCAATGACAATTCTACTGTACTTATACCTGTCGAATTCAAGTATTTTGTACTTAGAATTGAAATCAACCCATCTTCACCATCGTAGCTAATTGGTAGTTTGTTACTTGGCATTCAATTAATGATAAATTTTGCACATTTTTACGTGTTTTTCATATTCAAATAAGCCATATATATTTTAGATATATTAATGTCTGGATTCTCTTAACGACCTCGGGATCAGAGCCCCAGGCGAAATCACACAATGACAAGAGCTTGGCTCCGGCCGGGAATCGAACCCTGGTCGGCAAGCTTATATAGACAGTGACTAACCCATTTGGCCACGAAGAAAGATAAAAGTCAATGACAATTCTACTGTACTTATACCTGTCGAATTCCAGTATTTTGTACTTAGAATTGAAATCAACCCATCTTCACCATCGTAGCTAATTGGTAGTTTGTTACTTGGCATTCAATTAATGATAAATTTTGCACATTTTTACGTGTTTTACATATTCAAATAAGCCATATATATTTTAGATATATTAATGTCTGGATTCCCTTAACGACCTCGGGATCAGAGCCCCAGGCGAAATCACACAAAGACAAGAGCTTGGCTCCGGCCGGGAATCGAACCCTGGTCGGCAAGCTTATATAGACAGTGACTAACCCATTTGGCCACGAAGAAAGATAAAAGTCAATGACAATTCTACTGTACTTATACCAGTCGAATTTCAGTATTTTGTACTTAGAATTGAAATCAACCCATCTTCACCATCGTAGCTAATTGGTAGTTTGTTACTTGGCATTCAATTAATGATAAATTTTGCACATTTTTACGTGTTTTTCATATTCAAATAAGCCATATATATTTTAGATATATTAATGTCTGGATTCTCTTAACGACCTCGGGATCAGAGCCCCAGGCGAAATCACACAAAGACAAGAGCTTGGCTCCGGCCGGGAATCGAACCCTGGTCGGCAAGCTTATATAGACAGTGACTAACCCATTTGGCCACGAAGAAAGATAAAAGTCAATGACAATTCTACTGTACTTATACCTGTCGAATTCCAGTATTTTGTACTTAGAATTGAAATCAACCCATCTTCACCATCGTAGCTAATTGGTAGTTTGTTACTTGGCATTCAATTAATGATAAATTTTGCACATTTTTACGTGTTTTTCATATTCAAATAAGCCATATATATTTTAGATATATTAATGTCTGGATTCTCTTAACGACCTCGGGATCAGAGCCCCAGGCGAAATCACACAAAGACAAGAGCTTGGCTCCGGCCGGGAATCGAACCCTGGTCGGCAAGCTTATATAGACAGTGACTAACCCATTTGGCCACGAAGAAAGATAAAAGTCAATGACAATTCTGCTGTACTTATACCTGTCGAATTCAAGTATTTTGTACTTAGAATTGAAATCAACCCATCTTCACCATCGTAGCTAATTGGTAGTTTGTTACTTGGCATTCAATTAATGATAAATTTTGCACATTTTTACGTGTTTTTCATATTCAAATAAGCCATATATATTTTAGATATATTAATGTCTGGATTCTCTTAACGACCTCGGGATCAGAGCCCTAGGCGAAATCACACAAAGACAAGAGCTTGGCTCCGGCCGGGAATCGAACCCTGGTCGGCAAGCTTATATAGACAGTGACTAACCCATTTGGCCACGAAGAAAGATAAAAGTCAATGACAATTCTACTGTACTTATACCTGTCGAATTCAAGTATTTTGTACTTAGAATTGAAATCAACCCATCTTCACCATCGTAGCTAATTGGTAGTTTGTTACTTGGCATTCAATTAATGATAAATTTTGCACATTTTTATGTGTTTTTCATATTCAAATAAGCCATATATATTTTAGATATATTAATGTCTGGATTCTCTTAACGACCTCGGGATCAGAGCCCCAGGCGAAATCACACAAAGACAAGAGCTTGGCTCCGGCCGGGAATCGAACCCTGGTCGGCAAGCTTATATAGACAGTGACTAACCCATTTGGCCACGAAGAAAGATAAAAGTCAATGACAATTCTACTGTACTTATACCTGTCGAATTCAAGTATTTTGTACTTAGAATTGAAATCAACCCATCTTCACCATCGTAGCTAATTGGTAGTTTGTTACTTGGCATTCAATTAATGATAAATTTTGCACATTTTTACGTGTTTTTCATATTCAAATAAGCCATATATATTTTAGATATATTAATGTCTGGATTCTCTTAACGACCTCGGGATCAGAGCCCCAGGCGAAATCACACAAAGACAAGAGCTTGGCTCCGGCCGGGAATCGAACCCTGGTCGGCAAGCTTATATAGACAGTGACTAACCCATTTGGCCACGAAGAAAGATAAAAGTCAATGACAATTCTACTGTACTTATACCTGTCGAATTCCAGTATTTTGTACTTAGAATTGAAATCAACCCATCTTCACCATCGTAGCTAATTGGTAGTTTGTTACTTGGCATTCAATTAATAATAAATTTTGCACATTTTTACGTGTTTTTCATATTCAAATAAGCCATATATATTTTAGATATATTAATGTCTGGATTCTCTTAACGACCTCGGGATCAGAGCCCCAGGCGAAATCACACAAAGACAAGAGCTTGGCTCCGGCCGGGAATCGAACCCTGGTCGGCAAGCTTATATAGACAGTGACTAACCCATTTGGCCACGAAGAAAGATAAAAGTCAATGACAATTCTACTCTACTTATACCTGTCGAATTCAAGTATTTTGTACTTAGAATTGAAATCAACCCATCTTCACCATCGTAGCTAATTGGTAGTTTGTTACTTGGCATTCAATTAATGATAAATTTTGCACATTTTTATGTGTTTTTCATATTCAAATAAGCCATATATATTTTAGATATATTAATGTCTGGATTCTCTTAACGACCTCGGGATCAGAGCCCCAGGCGAAATCACACAAAGACAAGAGCTTGGCTCCGGACGGGAATCGAACCCTGGTCGGCAAGCTTATATAGACAGTGACTAACCCATTTGGCCACGAAGAAAGATAAAAGTCAATGACAATTCTACTGTACTTATACCTGTCGAATTCCAGTATTTTGTACTTAGAATTGAAATCAACCCATCTTCACCATCGTAGCTAATTGGTAGTTTGTTACTTGGCATTCAATTAATGATAAATTTTGCACATTTTTACGTGTTTTTCATATTCAAATAAGCCATATATATTTTAGATATATTAATGTCTGGATTCTCTTAACGACCTCGGGATCAGAGCCCCAGGCGAAATCACACAAAGACAAGAGCTTGGCTCCGGCCGGGAATCGAACCCTGGTCGGCAAGCTTATATAGACAGTGACTAACCCATTTGGCCACGAAGAAAGATAAAAGTCAATGACAATTCTACTGTACTTATACCTGTCGAATTCAAGTATTTTGTACTTAGAATTGAAATCAACCCATCTTCACCATCGTAGCTAATTGGTAGTTTGTTACTTGGCATTCAATTAATTATAAATTTTGCACATTTTTACGTGTTTTACATATTCAAATAAGCCATATATATTTTAGATATATTAATGTCTGGATTCCCTTAACAACCTCGGGATCAGAGCCCCAGGCGAAATCACACAAAGACAAGAGCTTGGCTCCGGCCGGGAATCGAACCCTGGTCGGCAAGCTTATATAGACAGTGACTAACCCATTTGGCCACGAAGAAAGATAAAAGTCAATGACAATTCTACTGTACTTATACCTGTCGAATTCCAGTATTTTGTACTTAGAATTGAAATCAACCCATCTTCACCATCGTAGCTAATTGGTAGTTTGTTACTTGGCATTCAATTAATGATAAATTTTGCACATTTTTACGTGTTTTTCATATTCAAATAAGCCATATATATTTTAGATATATTAATGTCTGGATTCTCTTAACGACCTCGGGATCAGAGCCCCAGGCGAAATCACACAAAGACAAGAGCTTGGCTCCGGCCGGGAATCGAACCCTGGTCGGCAAGCTTATATAGACAGTGACTAACCCATTTGGCCACGAAGAAAGATAAAAGTCAATGACAATTCTGCTGTACTTATACCTGTCGAATTCAAGTATTTTGTACTTAGAATTGAAATCAACCCATCTTCACCATCGTAGCTAATTGGTAGTTTGTTACTTGGCATTCAATTAATGATAAATTTTGCACATTTTTACGTGTTTTTCATATTCAAATAAGCCATATATATTTTAGATATATTAATGTCTGGATTCTCTTAACGACCTCGGGATCAGAGCCCTAGGCGAAATCACACAAAGACAAGAGCTTGGCTCCGGCCGGGAATCGAACCCTGGTCGGCAAGCTTATATAGACAGTGACTAACCCATTTGGCCACGAAGAAAGATAAAAGTCAATGACAATTCTACTCTACTTATACCTGTCGAATTCCAGTATTTTGTACTTAGAATTGAAATCAACCCATCTTCACCATCGTAGCTAATTGGTAGTTTGTTACTTGGCATTCAATTAATGATAAATTTTGCACATTTTTATGTGTTTTTCATATTCAAATAAGCCATATATATTTTAGATATATTAATGTCTGGATTCTCTTAACGACCTCGGGATCAGAGCCCCAGGCGAAATCACACAAAGACAAGAGCTTGGCTCCGGCCGGGAATCGAACCCTGGTCGGCAAGCTTATATAGACAGTGACTAACCCATTTGGCCACGAAGAAAGATAAAAGTCAATGACAATTCTACTGTACTTATACCTGTCGAATTCAAGTATTTTGTACTTAGAATTGAAATCAACCCATCTTCACCATCGTAGCTAATTGGTAGTTTGTTACTTGGCATTCAATTAATGATAAATTTTGCACATTTTTACGTGTTTTTCATATTCAAATAAGCCATATATATTTTAGATATATTAATGTCTGGATTCTCTTAACGACCTCGGGATCAGAGCCCCAGGCGAAATCACACAAAGACAAGAGCTTGGCTCCGGCCGGGAATCGAACCCTGGTCGGCAAGCTTATATAGACAGTGACTAACCCATTTGGCCACGAAGAAAGATAAAAGTCAATGACAATTCTACTGTACTTATACCTGTCGAATTCAAGTATTTTGTACTTAGAATTGAAATCAACCCATCTTCACCATCGTAGCTAATTGGTAGTTTGTTACTTGGCATTCAATTAATGATAAATTTTGCACATTTTTACGTGTTTTACATATTCAAATAAGCCATATATATTTTAGATATATTAATGTCTGGATTCCCTTAACGACCTCGGGATCAGAGCCCCAGGCGAAATCACACAAAGACAAGAGCTTGGCTCCGGCCGGGAATCGAACCCTGGTCGGCAAGCTTATATAGACAGTGACTAACCCATTTGGCCACGAAGAAAGATAAAAGTCAATGACAATTCTACTGTACTTATACCAGTCGAATTCCAGTATTTTGTACTTAGAATTGAAATCAACCCATCTTCACCATCGTAGCTAATTGGTAGTTTGTTACTTGGCATTCAATTAATGATAAATTTTGCACATTTTTACGTGTTTTTCATATTCAAATAAGCCATATATATTTTAGATATATTAATGTCTGGATTCTCTTAACGACCTCGGGATCAGAGCCCCAGGCGAAATCACACAAAGACAAGAGCTTGGCTCCGGCCGGGAATCGAACCCTGGTCGGCAAGCTTATATAGACAGTGACTAACCCATTTGGCCACGAAGAAAGATAAAAGTCAATGACAATTCTACTGTACTTATACCAGTCGAATTCCAGTATTTTGTACTTAGAATTGAAATCAACCCATCTTCACCATCGTAGCTAATTGGTAGTTTGTTACTTGGCATTCAATTAATGATAAATTTTGCACATTTTTACGTGTTTTTCATATTCAAATAAGCCATATATATTTTAGATATATTAATGTCTGGATTCTCTTAACGACCTCGGGATCAGAGCCCCAGGCGAAATCACACAAAGACAAGAGCTTGGCTCCGGCCGGGGAATCGAACCCTGGTCGGCAAGCTTATATAGACAGTGACTAACCCATTTGGCCACGAAGAAAGATAAAAGTCAATGACAATTCTACTGTACTTATACCTGTCGAATTCCAGTATTTTGTACTTAGAATTGAAATCAACCCATCTTCACCATCGTAGCTAATTGGTAGTTTGTTACTTGGCATTCAATTAATGATAAATTTTGCACATTTTTACGTGTTTTTCATATTCAAATAAGCCATATATATTTTAGATATATTAATGTCTGGATTCTCTTAACGACCTCGGGATCAGAGCCCCAGGCGAAATCACACAAAGACAAGAGCTTGGCTCCGGCCGGGAATCGAACCCTGGTCGGCAAGCTTATATAGACAGTGACTAACCCATTTGGCCACGAAGAAAGATAAAAGTCAATGACAATTCTACTGTACTTATACCTGTCGAATTCCAGTATTTTGTACTTAGAATTGAAATCAACCCATCTTCACCATCGTAGCTAATTGGTAGTTTGTTACTTGGCATTCAATTAATAATAAATTTTGCACATTTTTACGTGTTTTTCATATTCAAATAAGCGATATATATTTTAGATATATTAATGTCTGGATTCTCTTAACGACCTCGGGATCAGAGCCCCAGGCGAAATCACACAAAGACAAGAGCTTGGCTCCGGCCAGGAATCGAACCCTGGTCGGCAAGCTTATATAGACAGTGACTAACCCATTTGGCCACGAAGAAAGATAAAAGTCAATGACAATTCTACTGTACTTATACCTGTCGAATTCAAGTATTTTGTACTTAGAATTGAAATCAACCCATCTTCACCATCGTAGCTAATTGGTAGATTGTTACTTGGCATTCAATTAATGATAAATTTTGCACATTTTTACGTGTTTTTCATATTCAAATAAGCCATATATATTTTAGATATATTAATGTCTGGATTCTCTTAACGACCTCGGGATCAGAGCCCCAGGCGAAATCACACAAAGACAAGAGCTTGGCTCCGGACGGGAATCGAACCCTGGTCGGCAAGCTTATATAGACAGTGACTAACCCATTTGGCCACGAAGAAAGATAAAAGTCAATGACAATTCTACTGTACTTATACCTGTCGAATTCAAGTATTTTGTACTTAGAATTGAAATCAACCCATCTTCACCATCGTAGCTAATTGGTAGTTTGTTACTTGGCATTCAATTAATGATAAATTTTGCACATTTTTACGTGTTTTTTCATATTCAAATAAGCCATATATATTTTAGATATATTAATGTCTGGATTCTCTTAACGACCTCGGGATCAGAGCCCCAGGCGAAATCACACAAAGACAAGAGCTTGGCTCCGGCCGGGAATCGAACCCTGGTCGGCAAGCTTATATAGACAGTGACTAACCCATTTGGCCACGAAGAAAGATAAAAGTCAATGACAATTCTACTGTACTTATACCTGTCGAATTCAAGTATTTTTTGTACTTAGAATTGAAATCAACCCATCTTCACCATCGTAGCTAATTGGTAGTTTGTTACTTGGCATTCAATTAATGATAAATTTTGCACATTTTTACGTGTTTTTCATATTCAAATAAGCCATATATATTTTAGATATATTAATGTCTGCATTCTCTTAACGACCTCGGGATCAGAGCCCCAGGCGAAATCACACAAAGACAAGAGCTTGGCTCCGGCCGGGAATCGAACCCTGGTCGGCAAGCTTATATAGACAGTGACTAACCCATTTGGCCACGAAGAAAGATAAAAGTCAATGACAATTCTACTGTACTTATACCTGTCGAATTCCAGTATTTTGTACTTAGAATTGAAATCAACCCATCTTCACCATCGTAGCTAATTGGTAGTTTGTTACTTGGCATTCAATTAATGATAAATTTTGCACATTTTTACGTGTTTTTCATATTCAAATAAGCCATATATATTTTAGATATATTAATGTCTGGATTCTCTTAACGACCTCGGGATCAGAGCCCCAGGCGAAATCACACAAAGACAAGAGCTTGGCTCCGGCTGGGAATCGAACCCTGGTCGGCAAGCTTATTTAGACAGTGACTAACCCATTTGGCCACGAAGAAAGATAAAAGTCAATGACAATTCTGCTGTACTTATACCTGTCGAATTCAAGTATTTTGTACTTAGAATTGAAATCAACCCATCTTCACCATCGTAGCTAATTGGTAGTTTGTTACTTGGTATTCAATTAATGATAAATTTTGCACATTTTTACGTGTTTTTTCATATTCAAATAAGCCATATATATTTTAGATATATTAATGTCTGGATTCTCTTAACGACCTCTGGATCAGAGCCCCAGGCGAAATCACACAAAGACAAGAGCTTGGCTCCGGCCGGGAATCGAACCCTGGTCGGCAAGCTTATATAGACAGTGACTAACCCATTTGGCCACGAAGAAAGATAAATGTCAATGACAATTCTACTGTACTTATACCTGTCGAATTCAAGTATTTTGTACTTAGAATTGAAATCAACCCATCTTCACCATCGTAGCTAATTGGTAGTTTGTTACTTGGCCTTCAATTAATGATAAATTTTGCACATTTTTACGTGTTTTTTCATATTCAAATAAGCCATATATATTTTAGATATATTAATGTCTGGATTCTCTTAACGACCTCTGGATCAGAGCCCCAGGCGAAATCACACAAAGACAAGAGCTTGGCTCCGGCCGGGAATCGAACCCTGGTCGGCAAGCTTATATAGACAGTGACTAACCCATTTGGCCACGAAGAAAATAAAAGTCAATGACAATTCTACTGTACTTATACCTGTCGAATTCAAGTATTTTGTACTTAGAATTGATATCAACCCATCTTCACCATCGTAGCTAATTGGTAGTTTGTTACTTGGCATTCAATTAATGATAAATTTTGCACATTTTTACGTGTTTTTCATATTCAAATAAGCCATATATATTTTAGATATATTAATGTCTGGATTCTCTTAACGACCTCGGGATCAGAGCCCCAGGCGAAATCACACAAAGACAAGAGCTTGGCTCCGGCCGGGAATCGAACCCTGGTCGGCAAGCTTATATAGACAGTGACTAACCCATTTGGCCACGAAGAAAGATAAAAGTCAATGACAATTCTACTGTACTTATACCTGTCGAATTCCAGTATTTTGTATTTAGAATTGAAATCAACCCATCTTCACCATCGTAGCTAATTGGTAGTTTGTTACTTGGCATTCAATTAATGATAAATTTTGCACATTTTTACGTGTTTTTCATATTCAAATAAGCCATATATATTTTAGATATATTAATGTCTGCATT
>NC_090737.1:77082752-77087752 GCF_036898095.1 Palaemon carinicauda
TATACAATAAATTGACACAGGTGAAGGAGACGCAAGGTTCTCAAGAACCAGATTATTGACAGGCAATAAATAGACAGGTTAACCACAATTATATATATATATATATATATATATATATATATATATATATATATATATATATATATATATATATATATATATATATAAGAAGAGGATAACCCAAAACTTTAAGCATAAGTATGATAGTAAACAGAGCTTGTTTGTCTGAAAGAAAAAACATTAGATGCCACTTTTAAGATACCGAGGTATCAAAGTCATAAAAGCCTGTATTACAAATCAATGACATTAGCGTTAGAAACGCTCAGCACACATGTCTGCACTTATGCTAGGTTCACCTTCGGAAATGGAACAGTCTGGATGGGCAACACAGTGCCCTCACTTAGTTTGTAGTACAGTATGTAACTACACACTCACCCTGGAATTAATCGTCCTAATTAAGACCACTGTTCCTAGCAGAGTTAAACAGTAGGGTTAACACCGCGACCCACTGCTACCACAGATCTCTTTTAGTTCCTCTACTTGCTTCGCATAGTGGCGAAAGAACACTCTGGAAGACTTTCAGCCAGTGTATGAACGGAGATGTTCAAAATCCATACAATTAAAGAAATTTAAGAATGAGGCAACTTTCCTCGGATCGTGACCTGCGGGTGTATTGTCAGGATCCGCTCTGCGAATAAAATATGTGATTTTCGCTCTGAGTTGATTCAGAGATAAATTTGAGCCTGATGTTTCTCCCCTGAATAGTTGACCACCCTTGAAGTCTGAAGTTCTATGAAGATAGACCTTTAGGCATTCTACTGGACATAGAGATGCATCTTCTTTCAGAGGGCAGATTCTCCAGGGACCCCACCTGTTGGTGGGTAACTCATTCTTGGCGAGAAACGTAGGATCCGGAGACAGGTTCAGTTCTTCCCCATCCAGGAACTGAACACGACCTGCCTCTCTCGAGAGGCTACAATCTCACTAACCCTGGCCCGGACGCGAGTGCAAAATAGGAAAATAACTTTTTGTGTCAAATCCTTTAACGCACACTCTTCATTGCTCAACAGAGAAGCGAAATGAAGAACTTGTCTAAAGACCATGAAATGGGCTTTGGAGGTGCTGAAGGTCTGAGCCTAGCACAGGCTTTCGGGACTTTATTAAAGATCTCGTTACTTAGGTCGACCTGGAAGGCATATAGAATGGGTCTTGTCAAAGCAGACTTACACGCTGAAATCGTGTTCGCTGCCAACCCTTGACCATGGAGGTGGGGAAAAAAGATAAGCAGAAGTCTGTCAAGATCTCCTGCGGAATCTTCGCCTTGACAAAAGGCCACCATTTTCTCCAAGATGACTCATATTGCCTTCTAGTAGATTTGCACTTATATTCCTCAAGGAAGTCTATACTGGCTTTCGAAATCCCGAAACGCTTTCTCACCGCTAGGGAGAGAAAATCATGAACTGCAGGGTCCGGGTTTTCTGTAATGAAGCGCAGACAGTTGACTTCTGGACTCGCTGGGTCAGAACTGGATCTGGTAGTGGTACAAACTTCAGCTACAGTTCCAATGCCAGGAGGAACCACACGCTGTTCGGCCACTTGTGGGCCACTATTGCCGCTACCCTTTGAAGGATCTCAGTTTGTTGAGGACCCTCAACAGAAGGTTGTGAGGAGGGAACAGATAAATCTTGGACCATCTGTTCCAGTCGAGGGACATCGCGTCCACTGCTTCCGCTAAGGGGTCCTCGTACGGGGCACGTACAGGGGCAACTTCTTCTTGTCTTTCGTCGCAAAGAGGTCTATCTGCAGTTCTGGGACTGATTCAGAATGAAGGAGAATGATCCTGCGTCTAAGGACCATTCCGACTCTATCGGTGTGAACCTGGATAGAGCGTCCGCTGTCACATTGCGGACTCCTTGAAGGTGAACTGCCGACAGGTACCACTTCTTCTTTTCCGCCAATCGGAAGACGGCCAACATCACCTGGTTGAGAGGTGGTGACCTCGATCCTTGTCGATTCAAGTATCTCACAACTACCTCGCTGTCTATCACCACTTTATGTGGAACGAATGACGCGGGGAGACTTTCTTTAAGGTAAGGAGCACTGCCCTAGCTTCTAGAAAGTTTTATGAATAAGGTCTTGAATAGCCTGGACCAAGTCCCCTGGACTTTTTTCCGATGAGAGTGACCTCCCCATCCCTCCTTCGAGGCGTCTGAGTGAATCGTCACCGACGGGGGAGGTGGCTGAAGAAGAACCTGACTTCTTTAGATGTCTGGCTTGGGACCAAGGCCTGAGAAGAGTACTTAGCCGAAGCGGCTGGTCTTCTCAGATCTCTTCACGCGTTTGATGCATAACTTCTCCAAACTCCGATTGCATCCTTTAGCTGTGCTCTTAGCACTGGGTCTGTCACCGAAGCAAACTGGAGAGAGCGCAGTACTCTCTCCTGCTCGTGTCTTGATATCCTTTCGGAATCTTGAAGTCTCTTGACAGAACCCGCTATCTCCTTCCTTTTCTTCGCCGGGGTGGAGAAACGGTGTGACAAAAGGTCCCAGTGGATCTTAGCCACTGGAACTTTTGAGATGGAGAAAGTCGAGACTTTTTCTGTTGATCTTGAAGCCTAGGTACTCTAGGAACTGGATCACCTGACTGGAAGCTTGCAAGCATTCTGTCTCGGATGCTGCCCACACCAACCAGTCGTCCAGGTAGGCTACTACCTGAATTCCCTTTAGGCGAAATTGTTTGAGAGCTACGTAAAATTCCTTGGGGCTATGTTTAGCCCGAATGGCATGGCTCCGAAGGCGTATAGTCTTCGTTGTAGCCTGAACCCTAGGTAGGGGGAGAGTCGATGGCTAATTGGAATGTGCCAGTAGGCGTCTGACAAGTCTATAGAGACGGAATATGCCCTCTTGGGCAGTAAGGTCCTTATGTGTTGCAGTGTTAGCATTTTGAATTTGCAATTCACTATGAACTTGTTAAGTGGCGACAAGTCCAGAATGACTCTGAGCTTTTCCGAGTCTTTCTTGGGAACACAAAACAGCCTCCCTTAGAAATTGATGTGCTTCACCCTTTTTCTCCAACAGTTCTTGAACGTACTCCTCCATAACGGGGGTGGAGTGTTGGAAAAACCGAAGGTACGGGGGTGGAATGCTGTACCAGCTCCCGCCCAGTCCATTCTTGAGTAGGCTGTGGGCCCAGGGATCGAAGGTCCACCGATCCCGAAATTTCAGAAGTCTCCCTCCTACCGGTATCACCTCACTTGGACTGCCGTCCTGAGGTCTTGCCTTCCTGACCACGACCACCCCTGAATCCCCTTCCCCTTGAGGGGCGTCTAGACGAGCCTCTGGCTGCTCCTCTAGGCTTTGCTCGAAAGGAAGTAGACTGCCCTTCGAATGCTGGGGGTGAATGCCGTGGACTGTGTCGACTCGGCCTGGGGTACCCACTGAAAGGTGGTCGGGGTTTGTGCCACGATCTGGGGCACTGGGGGGCAATGGCAATTGCAGTTGCTGTTGCTGTCTAAGAGGCTTGGCTGGCCGAGACGGTAGCCTAGTCCTCATAGTCTTCCTCTTTGGTTGAGGACCCTCATCCGGGGAAGACTTTCTTTTGATAGCCAGGCCCCACTTCTGGAGAAGGTTTCTATTCTCCAAGGCGGCTTTATCAACAACTTCTTTGACCAAGTCGGTAGGGAAAAAGGTCTTTTCCCCAAATGTTGGAGGAGATTAGTTTCTTTAGCTCGTGCCTCACCGTAGCCGAGGTAAACACGAACTCCCTACAAGCTCTCCTTGCCTTGACGAAGCCATAAAGGTCCTTCGTCACTGTGGCCAGATGAGGATTGGCCACTACCATGAACATTTCATGGACCTTGGGGTCACTTGCCATCGTCTCGAGAGTAGTCTGAAGAGACATTGAGGCAGTCAGTCTTTCTTTTGTATCGAACTCACTTCGCAAAAGAAAGTCAGACAGCTTAGGGAGGTCCTTGCCGAACTGACGTCCGGCAATATCAGCCTCCAACTTTCCCACTGAGAACGTAAGATGGACGTCCTTCCAGTCTTTGTGGTCCATAGGCAGGGCCAGCGACAAGGGTTTACACTCCTCTAGGGAGGGGCAAGACTTGCCGGCCTCGATTGCTTTTAGTACAGCCAGAAACCCTTTCTGTATAAGGGGGAAGGCTCTAGTAGGCGAGGACACAAAGGAAGGGAGCTTCCTATTCAATGCAGCTACCTTTGAGTTAGAGAAGCCCCTCTCTTTCATCGAGGATGAAAGTAGAGCTTGAGCCTTACCATGGTCCATCACTATGACCTCCTTCGGCTCTGTCTCCTCCTTTGAAGCTGGTTCCTTCCTCAGCCGGACATAACAGTCCGGATATGATGCCTTGCTGGGCCAGAATTCCACCCTCCAGGGGAACTGAGCCCAGCTTATCCGAGATGACGATCTTTCCAGTCGTCATCGGCATGTGCTCAGCATACCTCCATGGGTTAGCATCTGAGCACAAGGGAAGGTCTTTCACATTGAGCTTTTTCTGGGGCCCATGTGATTCTGCAAGGCACTGCATTCGCAGTTCCATTGCAGCCGCCTTCTCCTGATTCTCCTTCTGCATTTGTTGGATCAATCCAACAATAGAAGAGAGGGCCTGTCCCAGCTCTACTGGGAGACCGGCCGATGTAGAGGGGCTTGAACTTCATCCTGGGCTTCTGCCAGGAGGTCTTCCTCCTGACACCCGTCCACATCAGACATCCTGTCATTTAGCTGGATGTCTTGCATCGCGACCGCGACTTCAGCATCCACCTGGATCTGAACTTAGGGGATCTCCTCTTGAGGCTGGGGAATCACTGCATCAGCTGATGCCTTAGGGTAAGGATACGCCCTCATCTTCTCACTTGGAAGATAAGGGCCAGAAGTGTTCTTTTGGAAGCCCCTTGCCCAGGTACGAAGCTTCTTCCTAGCTATTTAAATGTCTCATTAATCAGGTTAGTGCACACAGTACATACCTGAGGGTCCCAATACCG
>NC_090737.1:77100252-77105252 GCF_036898095.1 Palaemon carinicauda
ACTACACCTTAAATTTCCGTTTAGGAAATTATATAAGGTATTCTAGAATAGAATTAACCTTAGTTTTAATATCTTGGGAGGTTACAGCAATTGACTGGACAGGATATTCAAGTATGTGTCTTTCCTTCTTTCTTTTATAGCTTTTCTCTATAAGCTACATGTTTTAATATAAGTGAAGAGCCTTCATTTGATACTCATGGATTTTTCTTCTCTTTACAGGAGGACTATTCGAAGTGCGGGAGTGTGTTCTGTAATGTCCGCAGTAAGAACTTCTGTGGACATCAGCTTTGTAGGAGGCATGCAGCATGTGCAGCCTCCAGAGGTGATCTCCGTTATTGGAACCCTTAGTTCTGTACTGTATGCTCTAACCTGATTACCGAGGCTTTTGACGACACAAAGTCGACGAAGTCAAGGGATGCTGCCAGGGAAAAGTTACGAACCTGGGTGAGTGGTTTTCAGAAAAACACCTCAGGTCCCTACCTTCCAAATGAGAAGATGAGGGCCTACCTTTTCCCTAAAGCATCGGCTGATGCAATCATCCCTCAGCCTCAGGTGGAGATACCAACTGCCCAGAATCCGGTAGATTCTGAAGTCTCGGCCGCCCTTCAAGACATCCAATTGGACGATAACATGTCGGAGGTGTCGGATTCTACTAAAAAGGACCTTCTAGGAGAAGGTCAGGAGGAGGAGCTGTCCCAGGCTCCTCAAGTAAAAAAGGAAGAGATCGGCGAGGTGTTGGTTACATCGGTTCCGGACCCAGAACCTGTTCCCTCTATTATGCAAAATCCCTGTGAGATTATTTAGGGATATTCGCTCCAAGAGTTAGAATTCTGGATACCTTACGGTAAAATTCTCTGGGAATATCACTGTAGTCGAACATACCATAGGAAGCTACCTTTTAGGAACTTCTATCAGGACGACATGGCTACCTCACCCAAAAATAGATTTTTCGCTTCGCTCAAAATCCGTTTTATATATATATATATATATATATATATATGTGTGTGTGTAAATACATATATATATATATATATATATATATATATATATATATATATATATATACACGTTATTCATATATATATATATATATATATATATATATATATATATATATATATATATATATATATATATATATATATATGTATATATATATATATGTGTATATATATATATATATATATATATATATATATATATATATATATATATATATATATATATATATATATATATATATATATATATATATATATATATATATACATATATATATATATATATATATATATATATATATATATATATATATATATATATATATATATATATATATATAAATATATACATATATATGAATATATATATATATATATATATATATATATATATATATATATATATATATATATATATATATATATATATATATATATATACATATGTATAGGGCTTACTTGGATATGAAAATCTCATCTAAATGAGGTAGAAATTTATTTCTATTTGAACACGATGTTGTGTTGTTATTAATCCATATTGACTCATTAGGGGTAATTTGAATGAATTACTACCAATTGTGTCACGTGGTGGCCCGGGATATTGGGTAAAACTCGCTGGTAAGAGACTGATGTCTCGCCAGGTAAATCCTCGGACAGCTGGTAGCGGTCAGGTTCCAATATCTTTTATGAGCTCTCGTGACATGGTTGGTTTCGACCTGGCCTTTCATTAGAAGGGGCTAGCGTTCGATCCCAGGTATGAGGTAGAAATTTATTTCTATTTGAACACGATGTTGTGTTGATATTAATCCATATTGACTCATTAGGGGTAATTTGAATGAATTACTACCAATTGTGTCACGTGGTGGCCCGGGATATTGGGTAAATCTCGCTGGTAAGAGACTGATGTCTCGCCAGGTAAATCCTCGGACAGCTGGTAGCGATCAGGTTCCAATATCTTTTATGGGCTCTCGTGACATGGTTGGTTTCGACCTGGCCTTTCATTAGAAGCTGCTAGCGTTCGATCCCAGGTATGAGGTAGAAATTTATTTCTATTTGAACACGATGTTGTGTTGATATTAATCCATATTGACTCATTAGGGGTAATTTGAATGAATTACTACCAATTGTGTCACGTGGTGGCCCGGGATATTGGGTAAAACTCGCTGGTAAGAGACTGATGTCTCGCCCGGTAAATCCTCGGACAGCTGGTAGCGGTCAGGTTCCAATATCTTTTATGGGCTCTCGTGACATGGTTGGTTTCGACCTGGCCTTTCATTAGAAGGGGCTAGCGTTCGATCCCAGGTATGAGGTAGAAATTTATATATATATATATATATATATATATATATATATATATATATATATATATATATATATATATATATATATATATATATATATTATAATACTCATACATATATATATATATATATATATATATATATATATATATATATATATATATATATATAACTGTGTATACATAAATATATTATAATTGATATTATTGATATTTTCCTTTTTTTTCAATACCTTTCTAGATAATAGTCACTTATGAGAGGTTTTGTTGCTTAAAGTTTTTCAAACTGTTTTTTTCAAATATTACTCTAGATTAAAGCATTCAATACAGACATATAATCTTTGCAGAAAATGTAAAAATCAGATCAGTCTAAGTTAATCATTCATTCAATAAGAATAATTTTATTAACGTATCTTTCCAACTCTCTCCTAAATTGGGAGTAGTTATTTCCTACGTTAACGTTAAGAGAAAAAAGCTTATTCTATTTAATCAATGTACATGATTATTTACTGTCGAATGAAGCTTGAGCTAAGTAATAAAATTTATGATAACCACATTTTTAATTTTAAGCCCGAAGGCCAAACTTAGTCACTGCATAGGTTCTGGTATTTACATGTGTCTATCTCGCAATCAGGTTTTAGGATTACCGAAATTTTTAGTACAACCCTGAAATATGTACCTCACTCAAACTGATATTTGCCACATACAATATATAATAAATCTCTTTTCCCATACAACACAACTGATACTCTGTTAAATCTTCCTAAAACCTATCGTTAATTTAGCCCAAGTCTTAATTAAGTGTTTTGTAATATTGTGAACATTAATGAGACCGATAGAAAATTATAAAGAATTTGCTGTTAATTCATTAAAAAATATTGAAAATAAGACTAAAATAACAATAAAAGTCCATGCCTTTATTCTTTTAAAAAGGATTCTTCGGAATACTTACTACTCTACGCTTATTTTTTTAAATTGTTCTACTGAATATATATCATCGGTAACAGAGCATGGTAAATACTATATATATATATATATATATATATATATATATATATATATATATATATATATATATATATATATATATATATACACATATATATATATACACACAGTATATAAAGGGGACAATGCGGAAAAAACATATGAAAAGACTAAGTTTGAATACCATATGCCAAAGGAAAACTCTTTTTATGGACAGAGACCCTAGTTACAGTGTTATTGTAATCCTCATAAATCATGAAAGAGAGAGAGAGAGAGAGAGAGAGAGAGAGAGAGAGAGAGAGAGAGAGAGAGAGAGAGAAGTTCAGCTACCACCTTCCTTATGATTAATTGACTATTCTATTTCTATTTACCAAGGCACTTCCCCCAATTTTGGGGATTAACCGACATCAAACAAAGGAACAAAAAGGGACCTATCCTCTCTCCACTTCTCCTAGCCTGACGAGGGACTCAGCCAAGTTTGGCTGGTACTGCTAGGGTGCCACAACTCACCCTCCCTCGTTATCCACCACAGATGAAGTTTCATACACTGAATCCCCTATCGCTGCTACCTCCGTGGTAACCAAGACAACTTGAGGAAGCAGCAGGGCCTATTGGAAATGCTTCACAATCGCTCTCTATTATATATAGCACGTTCTCTTGCCTCTCTCAAATCTATCCTCCTATCATCCAAAACTTTTTTCACTCCATCCATCCACCCAAATCTTGGCCTTCCTCTTGTAGTTTTCCCTTAGATTCTCGCAATCATTACCTTCTTTAACAGACAGCTACTTTCCATTCTATCAACATAGCCAAACCACCTAAACAGATTTATATACACTCTAGCTGCTAAATCATTTGTTATGCTGGTTCTCACCCTAACTACTTCATACCTAACCCTATCTAATCAAGATACACTGGCCATACTTCTCAGACACTTCAGTTGTTACAGTCACTTTCTCATAGAGAACTCTCATTACATTCATACCGAACACTCTATTCTATACCACTCCCTTCACTGCCCCTAACACATTGCATCCTTCATTCAGTCTCTGATGTACGTCTTCTTCCCTTCTTGTGCATCTCATAGCCTTACTTTTACCCACATTAATTCTCAACTTCCCTCGCTCACATACCCTTCCAAAATGTCACTAATCGACCGAGCTTCTCTTCCGCATCTGCAACCAGTACAGTATCATCCGCAAACAGCAACTGATTTACCTCCCATTCATAATCACTCTGGTTTATCAGTTACAGTCCTCGACAAAGCACTCGAGCATTCATTTATCTCACCAATCCATCAATAAAGAGATTGAACAACCATGACGACATCACACATACCTGTCTCAGCCCTACTCTCACTTGAACTCACGCGCTCACTTCATTTCCTCTCCTCACACACTTTACTACCAATATAGAAACTCTTCACTGCTTGCCACAACCTTCCACTAATTCAATATAATCACATCACATTCTATATCGCTTCCCTATCAACTCTATCATATGCTTTCTCCAGATCCATGAGTGCAACATACACCGCCTTGCATTTTGCTAAATATTTCTCACATATCTGAGTAACTGTGAAAATCTGATATATACATTCCATATCGCTTCTAAAACCACCCTGTACTTCTTAGATTGTATTCTTTTTTTTTCCTTAATCCTATTGATTAGTACTCTACCATATAGTTATTCAACCATACTCAACAAACTAA
>NC_090737.1:77110252-77120252 GCF_036898095.1 Palaemon carinicauda
GTGTCACCTTTCTCTTGATTATGATAAGAAGCCTCGCCCCAGTAATTCATCTCATAATAGATGAACTCTTTTGTTAATAAAATCAGAAATGGAATCTTTTCGTAGTATTTTATTTTATGTGATATACAACCAGACTAATCTTTTTTTATATGCATGTATTTCTCATTTCTCCTACTTATAATTAATACATATTTATATAAATATACATATATTTAATCGTAGTCAAATAGAAAATAACCGATGTGAGGGTGCAGAATTCTCCTACGATGCTAAAGAATGAAGCAATTAACACATGAAACTCATGACGACAGCTCAACTAAGGAATGAATTAATCCTATGAATAATTCATGTCCCTAATTAATAAATGAAAAAAAAAGAAAATAAAGATTAACTCACCTCTCATGGATATAAATGAACTTGCGCAAACCAGGGAGATACCCTATTAAGACTATTTGTAATAATTAAACTTAGAAAGCTCAATAATCATCCCTCATTCTGATGCATTCTATATATGTAATCGCTCTGTTTTCTCCCACTGTCCAATCGGAGTAGCATTTCCTGATCCATCATTCAGCCTCATAATACTGGTGGAAAACATAGTCTTTACTTTCTGTAACGTATGCCATACCCCATAATGACTAACCGAATGTATAAAGAATAAACATATAACTCGCTCTTTTACGATGAATCTGGTTTTATCGGTCATGAATTTGAATAATTTAAAGGATTTATTCTTTTTGAAGAAATCCGGGAAGTGCTTATTGTATATCTCCGGGGAAACCCCATATCTATAAAAAATATGATATAATTTTCAGGTGACTTAGCTACATAAAAGCTCGCCTAGTCTCCCATGCTATTAATGTTTGATGAGGTTTCCAACGTATTTGCGATGGTGATAGCCTCCTCCCTGTATGACCCAAAGGTTATACCTCTCATATGGTCAGGAGAAAATAGGCCTAGGTATTTCCCTAATTTGTCCACACTCCCACTTAGAGCTCTATCCTGCTCTCTTGCATTTATCAGTCCTAAGCCTTCACAACACCATAAATAATTCTGTCCGCATCAATTGATAAAATACCCGTAGTAGTATGATGACATGGGACATTGTTACTGCTCTACTAAATTATAAAATGAATCGCATACTGGCAGACCTCTCTTACGGTAGAGCTTCTGTCATATCCTCATGTACGAAATCAAATTTAAACAGTGGTTCTCCTATCCGTAAAACTATGCAGGGATATGATATTTTCATGGTCTATGCCAGTTTCCCTCGGAAATTCATAATATGCCTGCATAACTTTCTCCGGGAATGATGCATTTATATTATAAATGGTACTTCCGTTAATGGTGATATGTATACTATTTACATTTGCATTGTGGAAGAATAACAGAATAATAGTTTTCTTGTATAATCCCCTGTAAGTATCTCGTATCAATTAGTGCCAGTGTCATCTTGTGTGGAATATATGAACCAAACGTATGTCTGATAGAGACTTGATGAATATATATTATAAAGACTTTGGTAATAATGACTAATTCAATACAGCCATTGCGTTATAATGACGAGTTACACGATCTATCCATGACTTCGATTGCTGTATTGTTAAGTTATTTAAAAGTCCCTCTTTATTCGCGTTCATAACTCAACTCTCATTCGCCAGCTTTAATCAAATTCTCAGATTGACAGAATCCATTAAATACATGACAATGCTTGCTAAATCTCATAATAGCTGGAACTAAGTGTTAATCCCATAAATTTTGAACTTCAGCGCCTGCTTAACTCTACTGTGATTTTCTTTCGTTCATACCTTTACGTATATAATTTTCCAAGTGTGGAAGAGAATCCAAGGAGAATCACTGTTTGTGAGAAAAATTGCAAGGCTGATATGTTATTACTACGTAAACGCTAATTCAGTCAATAACTTACCTCTTTTTCTAGTAATCTGCTGACACAACTGGTCATTGAAATTGGTCTGTAATCTTTTGGATTACTGGGATCTTTTCTGGTTTGAAACACTCCTTTCTTTTGTCATAAGAACCAGTTCATACTGCATTCATCCTCTTTAGGCCTGTATCAGTTATGATTCTAGGAGATTTTGCTAATATAATCTCCCTTATGCAATATTGATAAGTGAAAGGGGGAGTTGAAATCTTACATCCATCATTGGAATTTCGTATTCAGTCTTTAAGTCTTGGTGTTATAAATGAGATATCAACATTGTAGGCAAAATGTTAATACCGTGTCTAGCCTTTTATAATATTCATTATAAGGGTGAAGTTTAGCCATATCATCTTAAAAAAGGGTGATGTTTAGCCATTTAATCTTAAATAATAGGGTGAAGTTTAACCAATGCACATACATATATACACACACACATATATATCTTCTTGATGTGTGGATTCCCTCTCATACCTCAGGATCAGAGACCCAAGGTGGAACCACCCAGAGACAATAGCTTCCTGCCGGCCAGGAGATCGAACCATTTACCTAGTATTGTCACTCTCATGCAGGCTTCCTGGACCTGGGTTCGATTCCCTGGCCGGCCAGAAGCTGTTATTTATGGGTGGCTCCTCCTTGAGTCTCTGATCCTGAGGTATGAGCGAGAATCCAGATATCAAGATAATATGTGTGTGTGTATATGTATATGCAGTGGTTAAACATCACCCAATTAATTAAGATTAAAGGGCTAAACATCACCCTTTTTTGAGATGATATGGCTAGACTTCACCCTTTTAATGAATATTATAAAAGGCCAGACACGGTATTAACATTTTGTCTACAATGTTGATGTCTCATTTATAACACCAAGACTGAATACGAAATTCTAATGATGGATATAAGATTTCAACTCCCCCGTTCACTTATCAGAATTGCATAAGGGAGAATATATTAGCAAACACTCCTAGAATCATAACTGATACAGGTCTAAAAGAGGATGAATGCAGTATATACTGGTTCTTATGATAAAAGAAAGGAATGTTTCAGGTCGAAATACACAATAAATTATTATTTAAGCTAAAATTAGATACAATCATCCAAGCTAGGCATCTCTAAAATAGCTACCTTCATAAGAATAGAATAAAGAAAGACAAATAACATTAAATCAAGAAACCTTCAATAACATACACAAACGAAAACGATATATAAACATATGTAAATTACAGACATAATTTATTAAGATAGGATAATGATGTCGATATAGATTAAGTGTTTAAACGCCTACTGTATATCTCTGGGCTAACACCATATCTATGAAAAAATATGATATAATTTTCAGGTAACTTAGCTACATAAAAGCACACCCCTGCTTAACTTCCAATCGCTGCCCCTCCTTAAAAGTATTCCTTTTGGAGGTAAAAAAAAAAAAAAAATATGGCTACCGCGGTTTTGCTTCCCTTTCAAAACATATAATTGGTAAAAAGGAGTGTGTTTCAATTAATAGAAGATCAATCTCTTATAATAATGTTTTTTTAATGAAAATACTGACAGCTTTCAATGTTTCAAAAATGAACTCTTCTATCTTTAAAGCATTAAATGGACGTCCGGATAATAACAGGTTTAAATATATGCCGGCATTTGACAGCTGAAATCGTTTACGAACAAATCCAGAGAAATTTCATTCAATCTTAATTAAGAGGGTGAAGTTTAGCCATTAAATATTCTTTAAAAATGTGATGTTTAGGCCTTCAAGCTTCTTTAAAAGGGTGAAGTTTAGCAATTCAATCTTCTTGAAGAGAATGTTGTTTAGCCATTCCATCTTTATTAAAAGGGTGAAGTTTATCCAATTAATCTTTATTAAATGGAGGAAGTTTATCTATTTAATCTTTATTGAAAGAGTGAAGTTTAGCCTTTTCATCTTCAATAAAAGGGTCAAGTTTAGCCATTCCATCTTTATCAAAAGGGTGAAGTTTATCCATTTAATGTTTATAAAAAGGGTGAAGATTAGTCATTTACACCTCGTTAAAAGGGAGGGGTTCAACCATCCCATCTTTATTAAATAGAGGAAATTTATCTGTTTAATATTTATTAAAAGGGTGAAGTTTAGCCATATCCTCTTAAAAGAGGGTGATGTTTAGCCATTTAATCTTAATTAATAGGGTGAGGTTTAACCATTCAACCTTCATTAAAGGTGGAAGTTTAACCATTCACTCTTTATTGAGACGCTGAAGTTTAATAATTCAGTCTTCATTAAAGATAGAAAATTTATCCATTCAATCTTAACTAAAAGAGTGAAGTTTAGTAATTCAACCTTATTTAGAGGTAGAAGTCTAGCCATTAAATCTTCATTACAAAAGTGAAGTTCCGTAATTCAACCTTCTTGGGAAGGGTGAAATTTAGCAGCTCAGTCGTATTAGAAAAACTTCCACGACAAAAAAAAAAAAAAAAAAAAAAAAATGAAAAATTATGACGAAAACGTCACGCTGTGTCTCCAAGGGTTCACTTTCACCTTCCGTTAAGAAGTTTTGCAATTTTTTCACCTTATTACTGATTAAGATTTGCATTATGTATTTTATACATTCATGTTCACAACGATTAATCACCTTAATAAGACATGAACTTGACGAAATTAAAGGGTGAACGCTTTCCAAAATCAGCAAATTCAGCTCGGTAAATACAGCAAATCAAACTCGGGTATCTCGAGGGGACTAATTTTTTGTCGCTAAAATATCTAACTTTCATGTTAATTTTGATGATTCGATTCATAATCATCGGATAGGCTGAGGAAAAAAGGTCAAGAAAACAGATTACAAAGAGATGAGGTGGGCGATTTCTCTATTGCAATTCAGATGAAAATGGTTTAGAGTAATTTATTTTGAAACAAAGTTTCCTTAGCTATTACTTTTATAAGTAGGCTAACAGCTCTTAAAATAGTGCATAAGTAGCTTATGACATAAAGCCATGTATCTTTATTACAACAATGGGTTCTTTGTGAAATTTATCACACAAGCGCCACACAAATGTATCTCTGACTAATGTCCAAACAATGAAACACTCGGTTCCTTGGTGGTCAGATACAATAACCCAGCTGATAAAAGAAAAGCGTGCAATTGGAAGAAAATTATAAATTTTGAATAAGAGATTTTAAAATTTGAGTACTGGTCCCCTTAATGCTAGGAGAAATCAATTAACAAACGCATTGATATAGCAATAGAAATGAGTGTATTGAAAGCGTATTTTAATCAGATTTTGCTACATTTTCGAAAAAAAGCAATAAAAAGCAGGATAATACCGTGGCAAAAGAACGTGTCTAGCAGAAATAAAAAAAAAAATAAATAGAATAAGAATCATTTGTTCCTTTAGCAGGCCTGGAAGTCTTGCATTAATGCATATTGGGTTCATGATGCACGAGCAATGTCAAATTTCATTGGGCGAAATATTGACAGCATAAATAGCATTAATAATCTGAATGCCCACTTCCGATCCATCAAAAGAAAAAGAGAAGCAATCGCACATAATTTTGACGCTGTGAAGATACCTATCACAATAAAAGGTTTGCTAAAGAGGAGCTGGAATTTGCGTTATCAAATTGTAGTTTAGAGTGACTATTATGATTATAATCATTTAGTTGTACGTAAGATTATTATTATTGCCATTTTATTTAACTGCATTTATAATACACATTTGGCATATATGTTGCGTTATGAATGCGTTGCATAATGTTTATATTGATTATTTCCCCTTATTGTAAAGCTTAAAACTTACGATATCGTGTCGATGAAAACATTTATTACTTATGTTTAACGAAAGCGAGGAAGTTCAACAGCCCCTAGCAAAGATATTATAAATTTCGATATGATGAGATATTTAAGGCCCCTTTGGCAAAGGCCTACCAAGAGAAATTTACAATCATCTTTGAAACAAACATTTACTTCCAAGTACATGTCAACAGACAATAATATTAACAATAGGTAAGCCAGAAAAGATCCCAGTAATCCAAAAGATTACAGACAAATTTCAATGACCAGTTGTGTTAGCAGATTACTAGAAAAACAGGTAAGTTATTGACTGAATTACCGTTTACGTAGTAATAACATATCAGCCTCGCAATTTTTCTCACAAACAGTGATTCTCCTTGGATTCTCTTCCACACGTGGAAAATTATATACGTAAAGGTATGAATGAAAGAAAATCACAGTAGAGTTAAGCAGGCGCTGAAGTTCAAAATTTATGGGATTAACACTTAGTTCCAGCTATTACGAGATTTAGCAAGCATTGTCATGTATCTAATGGATTCTGTCAATCTGAGAATTCGATTAAAGCTGGCGAATGAGAGTTGTACCAACCGTGTTTCACACAAGTGTACATAATTCCTTTTGTATATATTATGCTTGTATCTTCGCTCCTCCTTCGCACTAAAAAGAACCTGAATGATCATGTCTCCGGTTTTGCTGTGTATCATTGTCTGTCTCTCGAACATGTCATGTCCTGTTGCCTTGAGGTTTTGTATATAAAGCAGAGTGTTCCTTAATAAATAACTCAGTCGTTTCCAATCTGCCTTTGAGTTCACACCCTTACTCGGCACTGTCACATTGGTGACCCCGGAAGTCGACTCGCTCCCACTGCCTTCCACCCCCACCTCCCTCGCCCCTCCATCGTTGGTACTATGACGGAGACAGACTCTACTGCAGTTGGTGCCGCGGCCGCACCATTGAAACTTTCACCGTTCGCCAGCAGAGAAGCGTTCGCTTGGTTTCAACGCGTTGAAGTCCACTTTCGTATCAGGGGCGTGACTCGCTCAACCACCAAAGCGGATTATGTTCTCGCGGCGATACCCGAGGACACCTTCCCAGAAATATCCGACTGGCTTTGTGAACAAGGAGACACCCCAATAGGGTATGACGCACTCAAATCATACCTTCTGCAGCAGTACTCGCCGTCGCCAGCCGCCCGTATAGCAAAGCTTTTTCAGCTCTCGCAACAACCGTTGGGGGACCAAAGGGCTTCGCTTGCCCTCAGGGAAATGACCAGTATCGCTCGCCTTCAACCTGCCGCAGACAGCTCTCCTCGCGAGGTGAACCTACTCCGTGCCCTTTGGATACGCCGTTTACCTGAACCTGTGCGCGCTGCCATACCCGATGTCGATAGTTTACCCATAAAGGACTTGATGACCAAAGCTGACGCCCTAATGGACAGCCACTTCAAGACCTCTATCAACGCCTTCACCCCTGACGATGAGGATGCCTATTCAACGTCAACCAAAGCTGACATGAATGCCGTAGGACATACACGCCTACCCCGTGACGTGCCGAAGCGACGACAAAGCCGCCCACCACCCACCAATCGCTCGCGCCCCAACGAACGACTTCTACAGCCACCTCCCATCCGCCGCAGTTTTGCTACTACCACTTCAGATTCGGGGCAACCGCGAAGAACTGTGCCAATGATTGTCAGTGGCCAAAAAACGTGTAAGTAGGCCATTGCTTGTGGAGGTGGCCTCCCATGTTTCTAATCTTTTCTTTTTACAGGATGCAGGAACGGGCGTGCGATTTTTGGTAGACACGGGTGCTTGTCGTTCTCTTTTGCCAAGGAAACTCTTCAAGGCACAACGTAATCTGTCTACATCTGCCGACGTCCGCTTGGTAGCTGCCAACGGATCTGCGATACCCACCTACGGTTACGAGAGCCTCACATTACCGTTCGGAAACGGTAAATTCAATTGGAAGTTTCTCATTGCTGACGTCACAATGACAATCCTCGGTGCGGATTTCCTCTCTCATTTCCACCTTCTGGTCGATGTCGCCCACCGACGATTGGTCAACGCAGACTTGTACTTGTCGACACCTCTTCAACCCGTCCCCTCTAACCTCGCTCTCCACATCAGCGCACCCACGGATGCCTACGCCCACCTCCTCACGTCGTACCCGGAAGTTTTCCGTCCAGAACTTCGCCAAACACCCACGGTTCCTGCCAAGCACGGTATTTATCACCATATCAAGATGACGGGACCCCCAGTCTTCGCAAAATTCAGACGTCGGGCACCGGAACGATTGGCAGCCGCCAAACAGACGTTCGCCGAAATGGAGAAAATGGGCCTTTGCCAAAAGGCCTCCAGCCCATGGTCGTCACCCTTACACATCGTTCTGAAGAAAGACGGCTCCCTCCGTCCGTGCGGGGATTACAGGCGCCTGAACATGCATACAGAACCGGATCACTACCCCCTCCCAAACATTGCCGATGTAACCTCCTACCTGCACAAAGCGAAGGTTTTCTCTACGCTCGACCTCCTGAAGGGGTATTATCAGGTGCCTATGAACCCAGAAGACATCCCCAAGACCGCCATCACCACTCCGTTTGGCACATACACCTTCAATTACTCTTGTTTTGGCCTTCGTAATGCTGGGGCAACGTTTCAACGTCTCATGGATGGCATCTTAGGGGACCTCCCTTTCTGTGTATGTTATGTGGACGACATACTTGTGTTCTCCTCCTCAAAAGAGGAACACCTCCGTCACCTGCGCATCGTGCTCGACCGCCTACAACAAAACGGCCTTGTAGTCCAGTACGACAAGTGTACCTTTGGCGCCAACGAAGTGTCGTTCTTAGGGCACCGTATCACTCCTGAAGGAGTCCATCCCCTCCCTGAGAAGGTAGCAGCCGTTCAGAATTTCACCACGCCCTCGACCGTCAAAGCTCTGCAGGAATTCTTGGGCATGATCAACTATTATCACCGTTTTCTGCCAGCCATTGCCGCCACTCTTGCTCCCCTCTACGCCTCCCTCAAGGGCAAGCCAGAGGACTTGAAGTGGGGTCCCCTTTAAGAAGCAGCCTTCTGCAATGCCAGTGACGTCGCTATTGGTGCAGTACTCGAGCAGGTGGTCAAAGGCTCGCCCTGCCCATTGGCCTTCTTCAGCAGAAAACTGTCCAAGGCAGAATCGGGTTATTCTACCTTCGATCGAGAATTGCTGGCGGTGCACTTGGCTGTCCGTCACTTTCGCCATTTCTTAGAAGGTACGCCCTTCGTCATTCGCACAGACCACATGCCTCTGGTGCACGCCTTCACTCGACAGTCTGACGCCTGGTCCGCCCGTCAACGCCGACATCTCTCCGCCGTGGCTGAATACAATTGCACCTTCCAATACGTCCCTGGGAAAATGAATCCCGTTGCCGATGCCCTGTCAAGAAACACGTTGGCTGCCGTTCAACTGGGATTGGATTACAACGCCCTGGCTGAAGCCCAACGACAGGATCCAGAGTATCAAGCTTGTAGGACATCCTGCACGTCCCTCCGTTGGGAGGATTTTCCCCTCAAAGAATCCAACACCACCCTCCTCTGTGACATCAGTACTGGTATACCGCGACCTTGGATTCCTGCTCCCATGCGCCGACAGGTGTTTGATTTCATCCACGGCCTTTCACATCCCTCGTGCCGTTCTACTGCACAGCTGCTGAAGGCAAAGTTCATTTGGCACGGCATTTCTAAGGATGCTAAGGATTGGGTCCGTGCCTGTACTTCTTGCCAAACTTCCAAAGTACATCGACACACGGATTCAGGAGTGGGCACCTTTCCTCAACCTCAGCATCGTTTCGCACACATTCACGTCAACGTTGTAGGCCCCCTACCCACATCACAAGGACATCGTTACCTGTTTACCGTCATCGACCGCTCCACTCGTTGGCCTGAAGCCATTCCCATGGAAACTGCAACGTCCACCTCATGTACATCTGCCTTACTCTCTGGATGGATTTCAAGATTCGGTATCCCTGAGCATATTACTTCTGACAGGGGAACCACTTTCACCTCTCAATTTTGGACGTCATTAGCGAATCTCCTGGGCATCACCCTACATCAGACAACGGCCTACAACCCTGCTGCCAATGGAATGGTTGAACGTTTTCATCGCACCCTCAAAGCAGCTTTGATGTCCCGCTGCAAGGATTGCAACTGGTTTACTCAGCTTCCCTGGGTCCTCCTTGGACTAAGGACCACTCCTAAAGACGCCTTCGACGTCTCGGCAGCCGAAATGGTGTATGGCGACCCGTTGGTCGTCCCTGCCGAGT
>NC_090737.1:77130252-77132752 GCF_036898095.1 Palaemon carinicauda
TAACAATTTCAATAGTTACACAGAAGTACCAGTAGTGCTATTCCAAAGCGGAATGCGATAGTACCACTACAGCGATCGTCGAATCGTACTTCTTCAGTTTTTGTGAAAGACGTGCAGAAGGTTAATATTGTGTGTTATAAGTGTGGCAAAAATGACCATATCCGTAAGGAATGTTAGTCGAACCAACCGAAAGTAGTCGCCCAAGTGGTTAAGGATAATTCAACTCTACAGAATACATAGACAAAGAATCAAATGGGAATGGTCGACGAGGAAAATAAACCAGCTAATGTTTACAAGACGAACAGGACAACCCCAAACAGCGTGGATGCCTTTAAACCATATATCTATGAAGGTACGTTTTACGCTGTGGATAGGGGCGAGCAGATCCCAGTCAAGATATTGCGCGGCAAAGGATCTGATCATAGCTTGGTGACGCGAGGAGTACACCCATTGATGGAATAGTCTCTCACAGGAGATTCTGTCATTTTGAAGGAAATAGGTGAGGAGGGTATTACTACTTGCCGTTTGAAAATGTCATGTGAATTAGTGATATGCCATTTTGATTTTGTGGGGAAGGATTCATTGGCTGTCGAAGGAGTAGACGTCTTACTGGTAAATGAGGTTGGTGAAGCCCCATTTTTCCCTCGTCCCATTATAACGGAGAAACTACTGAAGTATAGTCCTATGACTGAACTTAAGGTCTACCCGTATCTGTTTATTAGTTGTGTGAGGTATAAGAGTTTGATGGTGAAAGTAAATTGAAGAAGAAGAAGGAGAAACCGAAGCAATGATGAACTTGGAAGATTTGTTTATGGAAGGAGAAATTTCCCATGATATTACGCAAGAGGAGAGCTCGTGAGAGAGACCGAGAGAAGGAGAACGACAGAGGAATAAACAGGCAGACAAGAAAGCAATGGATTTGGAAGAAATAAAAACTCGGTGTTAGAAGTAGGACAAGTGAGTCGCAAAAATCTGATAGGCTTGCAACGGAAGGATGCGACAATAGTGGAATTATTGTACCGTGTGGTGGATGAGACGGAGGTGCAGCAGTCTTCCACATGTTATTACCTCAAGGATGAGTTGCTAATGGGGAAGCATAGGCCCGCTGACATCCCTGGAAATGACGAATGTGGCATATACGGTCAGATATTGATTCCCGCATCGCTGAGAAGATAGGTGATCGAAATAGTGCATGAGACTGGACACATGGGAATAAGAAAGATGATGGAGATGATAATGAAACACTTTTTCTGGCCTGGCATGCATAAGGATGCGAGCTAGTTTTTGCTATTCATGTTATGTTTGTCAGATAGCTGGAAAGCCTAACGAGTACACCAAGAAAGCTCCCTTACATTCGATTGAAGTACAAGGAAAACCCTTTAGCAAAGTAATGATCAACATAGTGTGACCATTACTGAGAATGAAGAAAGGCCATGAACATATGTTAACCTTATGCCCATTGACAAGATACCCTTAAGACATACCCGTTAAGAACACCAGTGACGAGATAATGGCCGAGAAGTTATTAGACTTTTTTTTACCAAGATTGGTATTCCAAAAATTGTTAGGAATGACCTAAAAAGAAATTTCACGTCAAAATTGTTTCAGGAGGTGATGAAATTGCCTATCCATCTCAGACCAAAGGTAAATTAGAGAGATTTCATTAAACACTAAAGAGTATGTTAACCAAGTTCTGCAATGAAACAGAAAATGAATGGGACATCAAACTACCGTTTATATTATTTGATGTACTCAATGCTTATCAAGACTCCATGGGATGTAGTCCGAATGAAATTGTGTTCGGACGAGAAGTAAGAGGACCAATTAAAATGTTACTAGAAAATTGGAAAGTTTGATAGGAAATGGATGGAGATTATGTCAAGAAATTGAGGAAAATGATCAGCGAGATAAGAAAGTTTCCCTCGAAAACCTGAAAACGAGCCAAGGAAAAATTAAGAAAAGGTTTGTTATGAAAGGTAGGAAAATACAGTTTACGGGAGGACAACAGGTGTTGGGTAATTATCAATAAGGAGATCCCCTCTCACCAACAAGTTGCAATGCCATTCCAGATTTTGGAGAAGAGCAGTGAACTGACCTACGTTATCGAAATACCAGGCAAAAGGATAAGTCAAAGAAAGGCCATATTCACTTTGGAACCGATTCAGTTAGCACCGGACTTCAATATGAAATTCCATATCCAAGTTGATGTGTCAGACAATGGGATAGGAGCTGTCCTATGTCCTATTGCAAGAAGGGAAGGAAGGAATTCTTCATCCCGACTGTTTTATGTCATTGAAGCTGAAGAAACATCAACATGCCTACTCGACAGTTGAAAATGAAATGCAAGTGCTAATTACAGCGATAAGGAAGTTAGAGGTTTATGTATATTGGCCACGGAATAAAGAAATTACAGTTTTTTCAGGTCACAATCCAGTAACTTTTGTTAATAATATGAAGAATAATAGAAAAAGGCTAACTAGTTGGTCATTATATTTGCAAT
>NC_090737.1:77137752-77140252 GCF_036898095.1 Palaemon carinicauda
AAGCAGCACAATGGGTCACTCGTGAAGTCCTTTGTGGGGAAAAATCCTCACAGTCCGATGTCCAGTGTCTTTGGGATAGGGCCAATGAAAGTGACTGTGACACTTCTGGTGGGCTTCTTGTGGCTGCCCAATCATCTCTCAGTCTTGGCAACTTGACTGCAATCAGTTATGAAGGACAGTGGCATGTTGACTGGGTAATTGGTGACCATTGCTTTACTTAATCTCTTAGAAGGATCAAGGTAGGTCAAGGAGGCTTCAGTGTGTAGAAGGCTGGCACTATCCTGATCCTTTGTTGTAATGATTATGTCACCCTTTAAGTTAGCTCTGGCAGATATTTTTATCCCTGGGGTTGAGGCTGCAGTGGCTGCCACTGCTGCATAGGAGGGTGATCCTTCCACTGCAGGGAGCTTGAATTTCTGTGGAAGTCCTAGGTTCATAAGGGTAGGACGAGGTTCTGGAGACGGCTCAATGATTGTAGTTGATGTGGCAGGAAATTTCTGGGATTCCCGAGGTATAGGACATGGAAAATGAGTGGTAATGACTTCTGTTGGTTCAGGAACAGGGTCTTTGGATAGGATGTGGCAGTGGCTTCTGCAAGTAGCTATGTAAGACACTGCGTACAGTTGCAGTCTTGCTGATGAGTTTCAGTCAGTGCAGGAGGGTCGAGATCCATAGGAGGATCTTTCACATCTATTGTTGGAGCACAGGCAGATGGAGCGGCAGTGGATGTAGTTGTAGGTGGTTCCACTGTTGATCTACCTTTCTTTTTCTTTGCAGTTGGTTTCTTCTATGGGTTGGGGCTCGGACTTAGGGCAGCCGGTTCCTTCTTCTCCTTATTCTCAGGCTTCAGCTGTGGGGGGGGGGGGGGTGAATTATGAGGAACTTTATTGGGCCCTCCCCTGCTAGGTAAGGCTTTCATACAGTTCGGATCATTATCCTCATCCGGGGCTGGTAGACAGGGCACTTTGGTGGGCTACCTAGAGTCTTCAGCATTTTTGGTAGAACTCCTGGGGGGTGGAAGTGATCAATTTCAATATCATCATTCCTCGGAGGGAGCGCCCTCTTATGTAAGGGGTGTTCCCTGTTTCTCCTGGTGACTAGTCGATAAATTACATCATGGAATAGGTTGCAGTCGTCACATCTGCACCATATATTGTGATTGACACAGGCCCAGTCAAGTGTCCACCCAAACTGAGATACCAGATGAAGGGCATGCATTATCAGACCCCCCTTTGGTTGCAATCCCTGTATGGTTTCCTGTCAGGGTGCCAGAAGGCTTGATAGGGCTGATGATCCTTGCTTTAGCAGAACCAACACATGAAGGTCTTGCTCTACCCACTCATAGGAAACTCTCTTCGAAGTTTTAGTAGAAAATTTCGGCAGGTTTCTGTTCAGTGACAGCCGAAAATTACGGCCAGCAGGCTGGCAAGTTACCTGTGGTATCCACTGAGCCACGTGAACAGTGTCTTCTGTGCAAGATTAGCTGGTTCCTGAGCGGGAAGACTAATCCTCTCGGTCTGGGAGCTGAGCTGACTCAAAAAACAATTGTATCATATTAAGAGTGTGTCTCTTATATTTTCAAAAAAAAGAAAAGAAAAAATTTTTTTTTATGGAAATAGAGATGTGAATTAATGTGCTATCTTGAGAAAGTTTTAGATATTAATCTTATTGCCCATTTATTTATGTCTATGTAATTTATCTTATTGACTTTTTCCATGAGAGTTATCAGCTGAAGATTGAAAAACTGGATGTGGAATGAAAGCGAGTGTGTTTGTGATATTGCCATATTCTATGAATTGGCTGTTGTGTATTCCAATCTAGCGTCAAGGAATCTAGTGAAATATATTTAATTTTTAGAAATATATTTAGCTTTAAAAAGATATGCACGATATAGCTTATTTCATCTATTATTATTTAAAACAAATTTTTCATAATAGAAAAAGTAGATAAGGCACATTTTTGGCCTGGGCTACCAGATCAGATAGTAAGCGCTGTATGTTTTACCAACGCACTCAATATGATTATAGGGATAATCCTCAAGTTTCATGCTGAGAAGAGTCTTGTTAATCTAATTATCTTCATAATCTTCAGCGGTGCTGTTGTTAACGACTGTCTATCTTCCAACATTCCAACTCAAATAACCAAAAAAGTAGGCAATAATCAATTGATCTACAACTCTCTCTCTCTCTCTCTCTCTCTCTCTCTCTCTCTCTCTCTCTCTCTCTCTCTCTTCTATACTGTATATATACATATAAATGTATATATACTGTATATACATATATATATATATATATATATATATATATATATATATATATATATATATATATATATGATAAATTTATGCACATTTAGACGTGTTTCTTTCATATTTCAAATAAGCCATATATATTAATACATTAAAGTCTGGATTCTCTTAACGACCTTTGGATCAGAGCCCCAGGCGGAACCGCCCAAAGACTATAATATCGGACCGGCGGGGATTTGAACCCTCGTCCAG
>NC_090737.1:77145252-77157752 GCF_036898095.1 Palaemon carinicauda
ATATATATATGTATATATAAAATTATATATATATATATATATATATATATATATATTTATTTATATATATGTATATATATAATTTATATATATATATATATATATATATATATATATATATATATATATATACATATATATATATATATATATATATATGTATATATATATATATATATATATATATATATATATATATATATATATATATATATATATATATATATATATATACATACACGCACGAGCGCAGTGATAATTCACAACGTAATCATTCTTTCGTAATTCTTCAATCCATCTTTTTCCTTTATGATATTTTGGCATTTTATAGAAGTACATATTTTCTTTTTTACTATAGTAAATCATACGAGTTAAATTAAGAAATGAAATACACTAAAGTCGATAGGATATAGAGTTGAAAATATAGACAGAAATTATTGTTAAAAAAATACAGATTTAACACAAATCCTCTGAAATTGGGCTTCCTTTTTTATAGTCTAAAGATTCATGATTCGAGACTCAAAAACTACGTCATTATATAAAATTTGATATTGAAACACATTTATACAGTAATAAGCATAATTCTTCTAACCTTTGTTTTTATTTTTATATTTGAATTCAGTTAGAGTATAATTAACGAGATACACTTGTTCATTGAAGGAACAGCAGTTTCCTTTAAATATTCCTTTAGTGCCAATAGCAAAAGAGAATAATTTACATATATCAACGACAAAATCTAAAAAAAAATCTTTGGACATTCAATGATGTCACATAGTTTAATTCAACGTGCTCTCAGATTCCAAGTCGCCAATCCTATATACAGAGGGAAATTTAAAAGAATTGAACCATAAATAGAACTTCCCCGAAAATGGATAAATAAGGTTTATCTGATATAAGATTTAATTTAACAGAATATGAGTAGTCTATTATTTTTTAGCCAATGCATAGTCCGTTATATTGCATTATAAACTCTGAAAAGTCAGGGTTACATTGGACAAGAGTTTTACTTTGTAGTTTCTTATACGATAGTAAAACTCCAATGTAATGATTTCTCATCCTACTAGAAAAAGTACACTGACAACTAATGATATAGTTGAAATTGTAATTAATTTGATGTTAACAAAATAAACTGCCATAGGTTTAAAATTTGAGAATAAGAACCCAGAAATCTCAGCCACATGTTATGGGTGGTTATATGAGGATTTTTCGTATGGAAATAAGATTCAATACTTTGAATAAATCTCTTCACTTGAATTATAAAACCTGATGCCCCGATTTAGGTTAGGAGAAAATCTGGGAATTTTAATGAGAGAGAGAGAGAGAGAGAGAGAGAGAGAGAGAGAGAGAGAGAGAGAGAGAGAGAGAGAGAGAGAGAGATCTTCCCTAATTGCTCTTCGGTATCTTTTTCGATCTTGCATTGTGGTCCAGATATCCTACTATGAAACTGATTTAAAATTAGACGATGCGTATCTAGAAGCAGTTAATCATTTGTTAAAAAAAAAAAAAAAAAAAAAAAAAAAAAAAAAAAAAAAAAAAAAAAATTACAGGTCAGTTCTTCCTCATGCTTTATTTGTGTGGTGTAATATATGCAGCCTTTTATATACATTACATAAAAATAAACCTATGTAGAGATGAAACACCTGCTTCAGGTAGATTTTTAAGACCGTTTTAGAAATATAAATAACAAAAAGGTCCATGACAGCAAATCGATTGAAATGAGAAAAAACTTATAGACTTTTAGTATATGCTGATGCTAAAAAAAAAATAAAGTGAATATCGTCTGGATAACTGAGGTAAGAATGTATAGATAAATAACTAAACGATAATATTTAAATATATATAAAACTTTTACATAAGAAATTTCTAAAATTATTAAAGGAGGCTGAGACAAACCATCCAAATAGTTTTTTTGTAATATCTGCCTAATTCAATGTTACTGGAATTAAATAACTGTCTATACGAATATCATCCAATACGGGGCAAGTATATTCTAGGCAATTGCAGTCATATCCATGGAAAACTCAAGGGAAAAATGCATCCAAAATATTTTTTAAAAACTATTTGCTTCTAAATATCTGACAGAATATTTCCATCAACACCTCAAACATGTAAGTTTGGCAAGAAGGAAACTCAACTTCCAAATTCTCCACACAATCCTACGAATAACTGAACTCAGACATTCTCGAACGCGATGAGCGGTAGTGCTTTTGACAGAACTACTGAGAAGATTTACACATTCCTTTTATAATTCGAAAAACTATTATTTTTTTTTTTAACCTCATTATCGGGAATTTCTGTAAAAGTCGCTGGTAATATATTTGGTTTCATATTTGACTTTAAAAAATAAGTCATAGTAATGAATGCAAGATTAAGTAGGTGAAAAGAAACTGCATCATAAATAATTCAAACCGTATGTTAGGCTCAGGTTGAAAGTTGAAAGATGCTATTTTCCTTTTCACTTGGATAACATAAATAACTTATCATAGCTATTAATCTTTGGACAAAAACATGCATATACACATGCAACACACAAACATACATATATATATATATATATATACATATATATATATATATATATATATATATAAATAAATAAATATATGTATATATATATATATATATATATATATATATATACATATATATATATGTATATATTTATATATATATATATATATATATATATATATATATATATATATATATGCATATTTACATATTTATCAATCTATCTATCTATCTATCTATCTCTATATATGTATATATATAATATGCATAATTATGTATATATACATATATATATATATATATATATATATATATATATATATATATATATATATATACATATATATATATATATATATATATATATATATAGGTATATATATATATATATATATATATATATATATATATATATGTACATATATATATATATATATATATATATATATATATATATATATACATATATATATATATATATATATATATATATGTACATATATATATATATATATATATATATATATATATATGTACATATATATATATATATATATATATATATATATATATATATATATATATATATGTATATATATATGCATATATGAATATATACGTATATATATATATATATATATATATATATATATATATATATATATATATAAATATATATATATATATATATATATATATATGTATATATATATATATATATGTATGTATATATATATATATATATATATATATATATATATATATATATATATATATATGGTGCAAACAAGTACAATGTCGTACTTCCTTGTTATCTTGAAAAGGTTGCACAGCGATGGAAGACATGTTTGTAAACTTGGTGTATATTTGTAGACTACAATAGTGCCATAGCCCGACATACTTGGGAGAAAAGTCATGCAATAGCCTTTAACAAGGCAGAAATGGTTTACAGGTGTCGTGACAGGGTAATCAGGAGAACGATAGAAGGTTCTGTGATCTTTGTGAAAAGGACTTTTGAGGGTAACAGGGGAATAGTTGAAGATGAAAACATCAGTGAAGAGATATGTAGGAGAAGCAAAATTCGTATCTGTAGGAATATATGTGCCAAGATAAAAGATGCCTCCTCTTCTGTCCCTCCTTCACAGGTGCATCCTCCACAGACAGTTCAAGTGACAAACGACCAGAATTACCCAAACATCGAATTGGATAGTGACCATCGTAACATAACACCTAAAATTTCTCAAAGAATTTAGGAAAGGACAAGGGCCCAACAACCTGAAATAGTTTTGTAATTGATTTTAATCTGTTTTTAACTATATGGTCTTGTATTTGAATTGTTTGTGTATATCTGTTTTTCCTTATATCAGTACCTGACTGTTAATTTTATAAACATTTTAGTGACCAAGTCCACAGATGATAGACGAAAGCTCTGAACGTTTTTTTGTAATATTTAGAAATATACACGTCTTACATCCTTGTGGAACCTTTTCAAGATATATATATATATATATATATATATATATATATATATATATATATATATATATATATATATATATATATATATATATATATATATATATATATATATATATATATATGTATCAGTATACTGGAGGAAGGATAAAAAAAAACGAAATTCTTGGACTAGCTCTTTCGTATATTCATACCTCTCGGTATAAAAATACGAAAGTGCTGGTCAAAGAATTTCGTTTTTTGTGATACTTCCTCCAGCATAGTGAGAAATATATATATCGCATGCCTCAGCGATAGATCTTCAATATATATATATATATATATATATATATATATATATATATATATATATATATATATATATATATATATATATATATATATACATTAAAATACACAATTTTCCGTGTATTTATGATAAATAAAATAACCCACAATGTATGAGAAATAGGAGTTTATTTAGCTTTCGAAGGGACCATCTCCCTTCCTTTTCAGAATACAAATGGTTACAAATTTTTGAAAAAGAGGTACAGAAAGGTTCTTGAGAGATAAAAAGCCCGTTACAGTCTTGGCGAATATTAACAGCATTTCACGGTGGTTTGTTTACATCTTTTAAAAATTAAATTATTTTATCAATTAAATTATTTTTATATACCCCAGCTACTTTACAACTTAGGGTATACAAAAATAATTGAACTATTAAAAAGGTGTTAACAAAATCAGGGAAAGGAAAGGCTGCCAAACAAGCATGTATATATAAACTACCATGTGGTTCATGTGATAAAGTATACATAGGAGAATCAGTAGATTTTGAGAAAAGAAAAAGAGAACATAGAGATTCCATTAGAAGAGGTGATGAAAATAGCGCTGTTTTTAAACATATGACACGGGAAAATCACCCAATAGATTTTAAGAATATGGACAAATTGATATCAATGCCTGATACACATAGACGGAAACTGATTGAAGCTGTTTTAATTCAGAATTCTAATAATTTTAATATATATCAAAGTAATTTTAAATTGGATCAGTTTTTAAATAATATTGTAAAAAACAATGTAACTATTGTTAAGGAATTGTTAAAAGATGTAAACAAACCACCGTGAAATGCTGTTAATATTCGCTAAGACTATAACGGGCTTTTTATCTCTTTTGTATCTATTTTTCAAAAATCTTTAACCATTTGTATTCTGAAGAGGAAGGGAGATGGTCCCTTCGAAAGCTAAATAAACTTTTATTTTTCATACATTGTGGGTTATCTTATATATATAAATATATATATATATATATATATATATATATATATATATATATATATATATATATATATATATATATATATATATATTATATATATATATATATATATATATATATATATATATATATATATATATATATATATATATATATGCGAGCATGTGTGGTTGTGTATGTGTGTGTTTGCGCCCGCGTGCGTGTTTGTGTTTCTGTCAAAAAGCCTTCTGATTGAATTAAAATTCCCCGTCGAAAGGATATCTAGAACTAATCCCATTTTCTACATCCGTGTGTGCTGAAATAACTGACATACAGATTCTAAAGGTAAATTTTTAGCCTATATTTACCAAAACACTTACTGGTACCTGGGACACTTTTTTTTATAGGCAATAGATTTTATATAATTTATGAAGAAGTTTTAATTTTTTAAATCTGATATTCATTTCAAACCGTGAAACAAGAATACTGGTCACCTAACATATATATGCTTTTCTAGAACGATTTTCTTTTTTTATCTATAAATGTCCAATTGATTTTTTTACAGAAATTTTTCCATTATTGGATATAAAGTTTACGGTATGATCTGTTTCTTCTGACTTGAGTACAAACTAATTTACTAATAATCAAAATAATTCTAGATACGATTTATTTAGTTGATTTAAGAGAACAAATCTCGTAATCAGAAGTTGGAAAAAGGACAATGGCATGCCTAGTTGTTTTAGCTTTGACGAGCATATCTGAATGTGCTCGCCATTTATCAAAATGGATAAGTTTTTCTTTTCTTTTTACAATTTGCATTAATGGAGGGTTCGTGTTAATATTATATGTACAATTTTTAGCTCTGATTTATGCTTACAGTCTTGCAAGTAATAAATAGTGCAACTAGATTTATCAGAATTGCTATTTTGTCATAAAAACATTTCATTGTACTAGGTGTACTAGTTTGAATGTTTAACTGTTACCTATAAGTGGTAAGTTGAGTTACATGTTAAAACCTTTATTCTTTTTTTTTTTTTTTATCTAATAGGAGATTTGGAGGGATTATTTCAATAGTAAAAGTTAAGATCTACTGACTTTAAACATAGAGGCTAATGTGTATTACCATATTCAATAAAACCGTTTTGGAAGGGTCCCTTTTTCAAATATCTGTGCATGCATAGATCAGAGTTGAATTTGGTAAAGTTAATATCCTTTTGCCTGGCATAGCTAATTAAACTGTAAACAATAACAAACATAGACATTGTCACCATTCACCATGTCTAACCTACTCAACTGGATGCTTCAAAGCAACCAATAATAAATCTTTTAATTCGATCGCTCATGAAATTATGGAAATGCGATAGGGACAGTAACAGAAAAAGATTTTTTTCCAGCTTAAACTGTTTATGCGGAATATTAAATAAGCGTAATTGACTCAGCAACTAAATAAAATTCACTGCCCAGTTTCCATAGTTACTGTGGAATTTGGAATAAGGGGAATCTGTTTGAGAAAATACTACTTTAAGGATAAATTCTCTAAAGTTCCTTGGAAAAATAGTTATAGATATGTGGATAGAGATTACTTCTACTCCATTCACCAGCGAGCTTAGATTTTTTTAGGTATAATGGGACATCGATTTAAAATAAAAATAAAAATATGCCGTAATGTTGATGCACAAAGGAACTATTATGTGGAGCTTGATCAGTAAAATCAACCTTGTCATTATGGTTCTCATCTTTAGTTCAAAAAAATATTTCCAAGAAACTATATATATCTCAACACTCCAGTTCTATCATCCACAGCAACACTAAAAACTGGATTGACAGGGTGATTTATAGGAGATGCTCTTGTATACACAATTTTCTTGCATCCATGTTATGCACACGACAGGATTAGTTTTTGTTTGAGTAGATTAAAGAAATTTACATATATATAACTGTTACACTCGTGTCTTTTGGTTCACCGAGGTTATCAAATGGGTAAGCAGAATAAATATACTCAACTGTTTATTCTAAATCTCCCATGGCTTGTTATAAAAATTATGTTAAAGTACTTACATTAACACACTACACTTTGATTAACTTCCAGAAAATTTTTCACCAACTTTTGAACAACATTTTACTCGATATACGTACGGTAAAAATTTCCACGTTTAAGAGGACACACACCTGAGAGGAGAAAGGGCAGGCTAATTTTAGGTCTTTCAAAGGAATATGTTTGGTCTCTTCTGCTGCTTATGCATGCCTGGGGACTATATATATTGATTTAATACGTCAAGAAAATTCTAATAGATCATTATAATGGCGTGGGGTCAAGGCTGTAGCGGCGTAAGGTAGCCAAGTAAATTTGAAGGAGAAACTAACCTTGCTTTCAGGGCAACCCTCTCAAGGCTAACTCCGCCCACATCTCTATTGTGATAATAAAAAAAGAAAGAGTAAACTTCATTTGAGAATTATCATACACTTTTTAAGCATGTGGAAACCTAAAAATATTATAATCCCTCCTGCTTATACAGTATACCGAAACGAGATTACATAAAACTTCGTAACAAAACTGCCAGAAATAAAAAGTTAGTTCTTAAAAATAACGTAAATTTACATATAGTGAATTGACCAAAACTACAATTAAAGGAATGAAGAAAGTCTTATGTAATTTACACACATTTTATTAAACCTTCATGAGTGGAACGCACCTTACAAGCTGGCTATACATCTTTTAAATACACATTTAAAATAAATTAATAAAATACTTACTTTTATGTTAATCCAGCTTCGTAAGATAGCTCCCCACCAAAAGACTATTTATCCCTGGCCTGAATCCACCGATTCTGTCCAAGATAGATAGTATGCGACCATGTTATATTTACCTGATATATCTTTAATTAATACAATATGGTTGAAACATAATGACCACCTAGTAATCCTTTGGTTAAAGGATTGTGATCTATTTACATAAACTTCAAACTTGCTTATAGCTGTGAGTAGCGCTAACAGTTCCTTTTACACTGTAGAGTAGGCTCATCGAAGTTTTTTCAGCTTTGACGCCATAAAACTAACGGGGTGAAGAATTCCATCCTCGTCTCCTTGCAATAAGAAAGCTCCAATCCAATTATCTGACTCATCAACTTAGATAAAGATTTTCTTGTTGAATATGGCCTTCCTTTGACTTTTTCTTCTTCGTGGAGTTTTGCAAACTGTTGGTTCGTACTTTTCATAACAAACTTTTTCTTCATTTTTCCTTGGGTCATTTTCATGCTATTTAGCAAAAATTTCCTTATCTCACCGATCATTTTCCTCAAATTCTTGAAATATTCTTCATCTGTTTCCTCTCGATTTTTCCCTTTTTCTGACAATATTTTAATCAGTCCTTTGCTGAAAGGGTTCTCCTCTTACTTCAATCGGGTATAATGGAGCTTTCTTGATGTGATCTTCAGGCTTTCCAGCCATCTGACAAACGTGATATATATGAAAAAACTGGCTGACAGCCTCATGCATGCCAGGCATGAAGAAGTGTTACATAATCTCACCGTCGGTCTTCCTTATTTCCATGTGTCTCATCTCATGCGCGGTGCGGAAATCAATATGTGAAAGTATATCTGCCATTCGGCATTCCCAGCGATATTGACAGGTCTATGCTTCCTCATAAGCAACCCATCCTTAAGATAAAAACAGGTGTGAGACTGCTGCACATCCATCTCACCCACCACATGTTACAATAAATCTGTTAACGTTACATTCTCCCATTGCAATCCCTTCTACCTTCTCCGACTCACTTGTCCTACTTTTAACGCTGAGTTTTCTTTTTCTTCCAAATCCAATGCTTTCTTGTCTTCTTGCTCATTCATCTGTCGTTCCTCTTCTCTTGGCCTCACTCGGAAGCTCTCCTCTTGCGCACCAGCATGGAAATCCTCTTCTTCTAAAAACAAATCCTCCAAGATTTCAACATTCACGCACATTCAAAATGCAAAGATTTTAATAGTAAATCAAACACTGTACCTTTTAGTAACTGAAAGTACCAAAAAAAAAAAAAAAAAAAAAAACATTAAAAATGGCAAAATTAGATCGTACGTAAAGCCTTAATGTACGCGCACCTATGCCAGCTATGCCAGACACGCGTCTCTACATAATGAAAATGCCAAGATTTTAATGATAAATCAACCACTGTACCATTTAGTAACTGAAAGCACCAAAAAAACCTTTATAATGGCAAAATTGAATCGTTCATACAACCTTAATGAACACACCTATGCCAGACACACGTATCTACATTAAGGAAATTAAATAAATGTTCAACATTCACGCACACTCAAAATGCAAATATTTCAATGATAAATAAAAAAAATATACTGTTCAGTAACTGAAAGCACCAAAAAAAAAAAGAAAAAAATTTACAAATGGACATATTAAATCATACATTAACGTGCACAACTCACCTAGGCACGTGTCCCTATGTTAAGGAAATTAAACAAGATTTAAACATTAACGCACATTCAAAATGCAAAGATTTTAATAATAAATCAAACACTGTACCATTCAGTAACTGAAAGCACCAAAAAAAAAAAATCCTTCAAAATGGCAAACTTAGATCGTATGTAAAACCTTAATGAACACACCTATGCCAGACACATGTATCTACGTTAAGGATATGAAATAAGTATTGAGCATTCACGCACACTCAAAAATCAGGAATTTTAATAACAACTCAACCAAAAAAAAAAAAAAAAAAAAAAAAACACATTCAAAATGAACAAATTACCTCATACGTAAAACCTTGATGAACGAACCTACGACAGGCACATGGGATTATGTTAAGGAAATAAAACAATATCTCAACATTCACACACAGTTAAAATACAAAGATTTTAATAATGATTAAAAGGCAGCAATGTTCAGTACCTGAAAGCCAAAAAAAGAAAAAAAAATATTCAAAAGGAACAAATTACAGTAGATCGTATGACATTGAATGCACCAATGCCAGATACGTGTCTGTACATTAGGGAATTTAAACAAGATTTCAGAATTCATGCATACCTTGAAAGTCGAAAGATTTTGATAAGAAATTAAACACTGTACAGTACAGTAAGTGAGATAAAAAAAAAAAAAAAAAAATTCAAAATAGCCAAATCTGATAGTACGTAAAACTGTACTGAATGCATCAAGAGTGCAGTATGGCAGTAGTTTGAGTAAACAGTCACATGTCTATGTTAAGGAAATTAAATCAAGATTTGAACACCCATGGACACTCAAAATACAATTTTAAAAAATAAGCCAAATGTTGTACAGTACAGTTTTGTACAATAACTGAAGGTTACTGAAAAAAAAAAATCCAACGTATCAAAAATACAGTACAGTACGTACCGGATCTTAATTTACAACTACTGCAAACACTTGTCAACTCTAAGACACTTTGTATGAACCAAATTTTAACAAACTTATTACGTAAAGTTAATTTTAGATACAAAATGTCTATAAACTTACCGGTTTCATCCATATTCCAGACTTGCTCTGGAGCGTACCCCTTATCAGCAATGAGCATCTTGAGCTCTCCCGGGAACCTATCCGCTGCGACGTGGTCCACAGAGGCAGACTCCCCAGATATTTTCATATTTTTCAGACTAAAAAGCCTTTTGAACAACTCAAACCAGCTCCTACTGGCTTCGAGAGACGTCTGTGGGGTTGTGGTATCTTGGCTGGTTGATGGCTAGGGGTCATCCTTCGAGTAACAGTGGAAAAGAGACATGGCCTTCTCCGGATGGCAAGCGAGTCAACGGCTACTCCCTTACAATGTTGTTCTTGGATCCATATGAAAAGGGCCTTTTCCCTTTTGAGCACGCCCTTTCCCCTCACCTCTCAGGCAGTCTTGGAACTTCGAGGTGCACTAAAAGCTACTGCAGCTCGTATTTGGGCTTCCTTCTTCTCAATGTACCTCACAGTACTCTCGTTAGCATCGAAGAGTTTCCCAACGGCAATGTACTTCAGCCCTTCCTTAATCTTGTCAAGCCCTTTCACCTTTTCTTCAAGAGTAATTACTTTCGGCTGCTGTTTGACAGACCTCTCACTAGAAGTAGCAGGAACATGGTTAGGAGCCATGATCTCAAAGAAAAGGCTTAGCGAAAACAAGGCAAGTCGGGTAAAACACAACGTAGGTTAGGAGGCGGTTTCAGCGAGACGTGGTACACATTATGTGGCTAAGAGAAGAGTGAGGAAGACTAAGACGCAGGAGTTCCATTATGCCGAGAGAAGAAAACAGGAGAAGCGCGAAGCATACCCAGTTTAGAGGAGCGCGGGCCATTTGAAATCACCGTGAGGAGTGAAGTTTTATCAAGAATAAAAGAAACAAATAAGAGTAACCGAAACCGTGAAGCAGCGAACCGCTATAACCAAGGTCTGACTGTGTATGTATATATATATATATATATATATATATATATATATATATATATATATATATATATATATATATATATATATATATAATCTCAGAGAGAATGTCCTGCATATAGTTTTCAGGATAATAGCCGAAGTACATTTACTTTTCTCCTTTTATTGTTTGGTGTCGACACGCGTTTTGGATCTCTTCGTGACCCTTCTTCAGGAATACATCTAGTTTTGGAATTACACTTTTATATGGCTATGGTGGGGAAAATTTTATAAAAAGTATTTGGATATTCGGAACACTTTGAATAAAAATTGATAAATGAAAACTTCAAGTTCTATAAAATATACATACGAAAATTTAAGATCAGTTTCTAAAAACATAAATTATTTTCCAGAAGTCTTCACAGAATTTTACAAAGCTACCGGCTGTCTAATCATTGTAATCTTTGAGTAACATTCCCAAGTACCGTATATAGAGGTGGTAAAGCATGGACGACCTGGATGGAAGCCCAGATCATGCGTCGCCAAGGAGAGATTAATGGAGCCAAGAGACTTCAAGCTGTTGTGGAGAGTGATGCCGTTTTAATTGAACTGGATTCAGGAATCAACATAGTCCTCAAGTATGGAAGTTCTGAAGAAGCGAGTAACCTTCACGTCCTAATCTACGTTGAAAAAATAAGGTCAGTTTTCAAAGTTCTGCATCTAGCCCTTTGCAACCTTGGAAGCTTGACTTGCATACAAAGAAAGAAGAAAAACGACTGGAATAGCAGCTCAGAAACTGTTTCATTACAGAGAAAATGCAGAATCTTCGAAACCATAATATATCATAATGATAGGCGCCTCTTAAAATGGAATTGAATAAGAGTTCAATGCAGATCTATACCAAATTTTTTAGGAAG
>NC_090737.1:77162752-77167752 GCF_036898095.1 Palaemon carinicauda
GCAGTGGTACAATAATTTCACTGCAATATCTGTGTCGGATGCTGTGACCACTGTGTCAATTCTCACGATCAGCTGATAAGGGCTAATCCATCTACTGTGTTTCGCTGTATCATACCCTCTGTCACCTGGAACTTATAACATTCCCCTTAGACATCTAGGAAGACTTCACAATCCCCAAAAATTCTAGCATATGAAGAGTTTTATCATTCATTGGTAAGACACTGAGGTAACTGCTTCTTGAACGACTTGGACTTTAGGGCATCGTTTAGATTTCTTGGCACTCGTATCTGCTCTGACCCTGAGATGATGAAGGTTCTGTTGTCAGGTCCCCACATGTCTCTTTCAGTGTCCTTAATTGAAGTCTGTGGATAGTCATCAAAGGCTATGTATGTGTTTGGCTGACGTTGTTAAACTCTGGGTAAGAATACTTCTGGCTTGTCCTCTGTATGTGGGGACAAATTTAGTGGCAAGGTATGTAAGAGAAAATGTCCATCTATGATATAAGCACTAAACTACTTTGGCTGCTGTTAAGGACCTTTCAATTTACTGGCAGTATATTAAAGATTGCACTCCTATCGGTCTTTGACATTAGTTCTTCAGGGCTGGTCAAGGACAGAGGTATTGGAATCAATGGCATACTGGAGAATAAGCTGCATGACATGTCTCTTCTTGGTGGACAGTACAAGGAGACGTCCCATCAGATCACGTGATCCCTTAAGTTCTGCAACTTAAGTGTTCTTTATCCGACGATTGCTTGCTCACCATCTACAAAGGTTTTCATCTTTTCCTTCTTTATTACATTTTCAAACTTATTTAGATCACTCATGCAAGCCTGGATGCATTCCTTTTGCCTGACTTTTCCTTTGATTGGTACACAGAACAGGCTTTCATGGATTTCATCCTTGGTACTTTTTCCTGTGGAAATATTGTACAATACCTCTGAAGCTTCCCGTGTATCAAATAGATTGTTCGTATCTAAGATTTGTTTGATAATTTTCTAGAGATCCTCATTGTCACGTTGAATTCGTCTTGGCGGAAGTTCTGTAGTAAAATCTTCTTTGCTAGTCAATCCTGTCTTCTCTTGTTGTTGACTAATGAAAGATGCTCGCGTAGTCTTTGTTACCATCGATCTAAGGCGAGTGGAGTAGCCATTAGTGAAAGAGGTGATTCCTGTCAGTCGAGATGTGGCGTTGGCATTGATAGTTTGTTCCAGTTGTAAATCTACAAGAATTCTGCTGAAATCATGTTCTGTCCTTCGCACTGTGTATACACCCCTATTAAGTATCCCTCTAAGTCTGAGATGAGTGACATCAATATTCAATAACACTAATTGGTATTTTGTTAATCACTGGGAATAGTCAGTGTAAGTGTGAAGACAGAGCTCGATGTTATTTGTCTGGATAGCTCTTTCAAGTTGGTGAAACATGTTAATATACTCCACATATATCATCCAGAACTTTGCAGTGTATCCATGAGCTCCTGATACAGTTGTCTTGGTGAATTCAGAATACTCTTTCGAAAATTTTTCAAAAAGATCTGCATTGATCACCAGCTCAATCCCCTGTTCTCCTATATTGGTATTTCCTTTCACAGTAGATATCAGGGTATGCAGAACTTCTCTGTAATCACATGTTTCTAGAAAGGCGTTGAAATACAGGCTTTCGAAGGCAAGGCAAAGAGAGGTTAGAGGCTCAGGCATTGGTTGAAGTGTTTACCTGTGAGGAATCCAATCAAAGAACCTGGTGTAAGGACCCCAGTCTCTATTAGCATGTCTGGACGTCTTGATTCTGTTATGGGATTTCCTTAAATTATGAAAAAAAACTTCATAAACTAACAAAAGACTTCAATATGTTAGTGGGTTATCAAATTTTATACTTAATTACAAAATATTACAAAATTTGTGATAAATTTTTCAGCCAAGGGCAATAATAAAAACATCTGTTTAAACCCTTCTTAACTGGCTATCTTCCATACAAAGCAAAGTTGCCACTATAGGGGTATTATGCAACCATAATTTTTATGATCACGAGCCCCTGAAAAGAAAAGTTACACTTAGTACTATCATTCCAAAAATTTGATCACTTATATAATCAGTGAAACAACAGTAGTGATAAGATAAACAGAAGAGCTCACAATAGCGTGCTGTGGCTCATGTAGAGGAGAAAAGATGAGTGAATATATTAGCCTAAAGAAAGTGAATAAAGGTCTTTCCAATAACCTAATAGTAACACCCTCTTTAGACCGTTCTTAAATGGGTTTTACACCAACTTCAACTCTGAAGAACTGTTGATCCTTCATCAGGAAGGTCTAAAGAATATTTCTACAAAATTTCATTAATGTACATAAGACGTCTTTTAAATGTGCAAAAAATAAAACCCTCTCTAGGTCGTTCTTAAATGGGGTTTGCACCAAATTTGACACTCAAGAATTACTGATTCTTCATCAGGAAGCTCTAAAGAATTTTGCCACAAACTTTCATTGATGTACTCAAATTTTGATTTAAATGTGACAGTAGCGCCCCCTTTGAGTCCTTCTTAAATAGGTTTTGCACCAATTGCACCATTTAAGAATGGCATATCTGTAATCACAGTGCCAAATCGAAACTTTTATCACAGGTTTGATTGATGTACTCCAAAATGCTATCTAAACCGGATTTTTGGGGTAGTTCAAGCTGCGCCCCCTACTCAACGCACCAACGGCATAACTTAACAATGACCATTCGGGGATCCCCATCATACTAGCTGATGATTTTAGATATCAAACCTTTTGTACTCGAGATGTAATACAAATCTCTGTGAGCTCCAGCACCATAAAGTTTCCTTTAATTATCGGATTATTATTTACTTATAAACATCATAACGAATATGAAGGACTTAACAGAAGCTTAGTTTTACTGAGAGGAGAGATATTAAAAAGATAAGTATCAGGAATGGATAGATAAAGAGATTTAGAAAGTGTGGATTAGAAGCACAAATCATTTCTGAGCTACACAAAAGCCATTGGGGCTCACGTGAGAGCATGCGCGAAGTGGGTCTTATTTTCCTCTGACGATTGGTTGGCCCGTCACTGTATGGGTCCTGCTCGACACCAAATAATAAATGGAGGAAAGTAACGATATATCAGGTGTTATCCTGCAAACTATATGCAGGACAGTCTGTCCGGAGAATTTTGCACTCCACAAGGACATTGTGTATTCAATATAATCATAGAGTAACATGCCCAAGTACGGGAGCCGTTCGAAAGAGTGACAAATCAAAGAAGTGACATAATTTGTCACTCTTAAAATAGTGATCAAAAGAGTAACAAATCAAAAGAGTGACATAATTTGTCACTCTTAAAATACTGATCAAAGAATGACAAATCAAAAGAGTGACAAATTACTAGCCCTGATAGATTTTGTGCTAGGCAATATATAGAAAACCTGAAAATTTTCAATTTTAGATGTTTAAATAAAAATCAAAAGAGTGACAAATACAATTTTATTATTTTTATATCCCATAAAAAGAGTTAAAATTAAGGTAAAATTTTATTAATTGAACATGCCATCAAATCATTATAGATAAAGTTTATATTTAATTTCCATCACTGGTAACATCGCCATCACTAATATTAGCCTCATCGGCATTAGTTACACCCAAATGTAGATTGTATGCAATCCCCTTGAGGTAATCTTCGAGAGAGCCTAGTCCATGTTTAGCTATAACAGTAGCAAGTCGCTGTTCCCTTTGGATTTATTTTTATTTATTTTTTATTTTTTTTATTTTGCTGTTGATTCCCAGCAATTATCCGCTTCACTTCTATTTCTGATCAATGTATCTCTTTTCAAAATTCCTTAATCATTAAAAAGACTGCCATGTGGTAACTTTCTACCACCGTTTCAAACCTTCTGTGCCAGGCTTCCAAATTATTATTTGTTTTTGGCAGATTGTATTCCTGGAGATGATGAATACTCCATACAGTCTTCGTGGTCGTCCTCTTCCTCTTGCAGAAATTTTTCTTCCCAACCCAAACGTATCTACAAAATATTTGTACACCACTTCAGCCTCAGATGGAGCACAGCTTGATAAATATGAAAATGCATTGCAAATATCCGCTGGCGGTAAAAAGGTGAGGACAGATAACTTTCGTATACTTAAAGCTACATCTTCATTATTTTTGTAGATATTTGCAATACCATTCTTTTGGATACTTCGATATATGTTTTGGCAAAGATGAAAAAAACAATCTGTTACTTTAGCGTCTCGAAATGTATTGAAGAGCATTTATGCTTGCAAGTTCAAAATCAACTATTATAAATCTATGCTTCAACTCAATTTCTTTTGTTTCTGAAACAGAAATTAATCATTCAAGCAACGATGTATATAACTCCTTTGATTTTTCCGGCAGTAGGGCACAAACAGCTGGAAACGTTTGCCCATGTAACATATAGTGAATCGTATATATTTGATGGAAAAGATTAGGGCAACTTTTGAAAGTTCCATCAAGAAACCAAACCTGGGATCTTGCTAATTTCCTTAGATCGTCGTCTATTTCAAAACCAATAATTCTCATGTCTTCTTGTTGCATCTCGTTTTCACTAGCCGGGTCTTCATATTTTGTGTCAAATAATAACAAGTTTTTTTTTCTCCATTCCTGGTAGTCTATGTGGGATCACTAAATCTGCATTACATGCTGGTTTTGATGGAAGTTCTCTTTTACAGATACGACTAACAACTTATTTCAAGGCACTTTCCATTGAGTTGCTAATGTTTACGGCGTGTCTGACATCTTGGATAATTGCGGCAGGTATTGCATTTGACAATGTAGATCGTGCTCTCAAATCTGTTAATTAAGGCCCCTATAACTTCTTTTCTTCCCTCTATAGGCGGGTGATTATGTGCTTTTCCTTCTGATACTGAGCCACAAATGACATTGAAAAAGGAAACTCCTCGAAGAGTAGCAGAACCATTACAGTTTTTATCTTCACATCGGAAATAATGGCTATGGTTTCTGGATCGCTG
>NC_090737.1:77177752-77196814 GCF_036898095.1 Palaemon carinicauda
GAAATAAATATCAAACACATGAGGTTGCAAGCTCCATATTATCATCAACATCTCTTTTTAACTCCATTAGAAGTGTGTTGATGACATCCATGCCGAGGGAATACTGCCTGCTGGCCATTATTGAAGATAAATTCAAAATAAATAGAAAAAAATCAGAAATTTGCAAAAAATAAAAAAAAACTTAGAAATTAGCATTTGAGGGAAAATGGACCTCATGGCAATATATGGCATCTAAGCCAAAACCAATGTCATGCAAGTGGTAGACACACCATCCACCCACACTTTCCAACTATAAAGAACAAAACAAGTATCAACACTGTTCGACAATTTATAATTATATAATAACTTTGCTGTTTGATCACTTACCCCTATTCAGGTATTTCAGGGTCAAGGTCGACCCCTGGGGGCGTAAAAAAACAGGGAAGGAGGGAAGTTAGACGAAAATCAGTCCTAAAGCAGACAATGGCATGTAGACTAGTCACCCCTTGCAGGTCGATCACTTCCATATTCGAAACAGCTGATGATTTATGGGGAAAAAACAGGTTTTGAACATGCTGTTGGGGTAGCATACGACCCATCATACCTGTCCAGGGTTTAATTTTAAAAGGGGAAACTCAGTTATTTATAAAGTCCATGAAAAAAAAAATATTTATAAATGAAAAATGCCTTGGTAACCTGAATATTTCTGTAAAAAAAAAAAAGAAAAAAAAAAACTACTGTCATATGTTATACTATAATGCATAAAAGAAATTATCATATTTAATATATTCATTTCTAGCAATTATAAGCTCTTTTGATATAATCAATAATTACGGTCCTCTCACAATTAATGTGGATAACGAATCACGTTATAAGCAAGTATCAGTTATCAGAAATGTTATGGATAAAATTTGGTTATTTGATATTTTTATATATTAAGCAATGGTTGCATTTTTTCTTAACATACTTTTTCCCGCATAACTTAAATACTCGTGGAAAATATCGCTTTTTTGTTTCAGCTGGGATCTACAAGTTCCTGCGTTATTGGTTGGAATGAAATAAATTTTGTATTCATATGCAACTATAATATCACCGTCTTATCTTCGTGACTAAAATTATCGATCAAATACGTTTTCATAGTAAAATTACAACGTGATAATATATACTATTCCAATAAATCTGAAGAAAAGGTCATGTATTTGATGTGATGATTAAACTTTATGCACTTAATTTACAATGCAAGTAAGCTTTTCCAATCAATGTTACTCAAATAGTGCATTTACTTTTTTATAGCAGCCTAATGGTAACCAAAACTATTTTTCTTTTAAAGCCGAGACAAAAATATTGGGTGGATTTAACATAGTTTTAGCTATGAATTCAATCCAAATCAGCATGAGGAATTTTACAAAAGTTATTGAGATATTAGATTGGGAAGAAATATGTCATTATCAACTTTAATGCACATGTATCTATTCAACTGTACATTCATGAAAGTTATCCAAAATTATTGAACATTTTGATAGAGTCTGATATATATAATTTATATACATATATATATATATATATATATATATATATATATATATATATATATATATATATATATATATAAATACTGTATATATATATATATATATATATATATATATATATATATACTGTATATATATATATATATATATATATATATATATATATATATATATATATATATACCAACGCCCTTCACCCAATTTTTGAGGGTAGCCAACATCAAACAAATGAAAAAAGGGGACCTTTCCTCTCTACGTTCCTCCCAGCATGATAAGGGACTTAACCGAGTTCGGTTGGTACTGCTAGGGTGCTACAGCCCACCCTCCCTCGTAATCCACCACAGATGAAGCTTCATAACGCTTAATTTCCTACTGCTGCTACCTCCGCGATTATCCAAGACGACCCGAGGAAGCAGCAGGGCCTACCGAAACTGCATCACAATCGCTCGCTATTCATTCCTATTTCTAGCACGATCTCTTGCTTCTCTCACATCTATCCTCCTATCTCCCAGTGCTTTCTTCACTCCATCCATCCACCCAAACCTTGACCTTCCTCTTGTACTTCTCCCATCAACTCTTGCATTCATCACCTACTTTAGTAGACAGATATTTTCCATTCTCTCAACATGGCCAAACCACTTCAACACATTCATCTCCACTCCAGCTGCTAACTCATTTCTTACACCCGTTCTCACCCTAACTACTTTGTTCCTAACTCTATCTACTGGAGATACACCAGCCATACTCCTTAGGCACTTCATCTCAAACTTATTCAATTTCTGTCTCTCCGTCAATTTCATTCCCCACAACTCCAATCCATACATCATAGTTGGTACAATCACTTTCTCATACAGAACCCTCTTTACATTCATCCCCAACCCTCTACTCTTCACCACTCCCTTCACTTCCCCCAACACTTCACATCCTCCATTCACTCTATAACGTACATCTGCTTCCACGTCACCATTTGCTGCAACCACAGACGCCAAGTACTTAAACTGATCCACCTCCTCAATTAACTCTCCATTCAACATGACATTCAACCTCGCACCAACTTCCCTCCCCATACATCTCATAACCTTTCTCTCACCCACATTAACTCTAAATTCTGTCACTAATCAGCCAAGCATCTCTTCGGCATCTGCAACCAGTACAGTAGCATCTGCAAACAACAACTGATTTACCTCCCATTCATAATCATTCTTGTCTACCAGTTTCAATCCTCATCCAAGCATTTGAGCATTCACCTCTCTCACCACTCTATCAACATATAAGTTAAACAACCATGGTGACATCACACATCCCTGTCTCATCCCCACTCTTACTGGAAACCAATTGCTCACTTCATTTCCTATCCTAACACATGCTTTATTACCTTTGTAGAAACCTTTCACTGCTTGCAAAAACCTTCCACCAATACCATATAACCTCATCACATTCCACATCACGTCCTATCAACTCTATCATACACTTTCTCCAGATCCATAAATGCAACATACTCCTCCTAACCTTTTGCTAAATATTTCTCGCATATCTGCTTAACTGTAAAAATCTGATTCATACTACTCCTACCTCATCTAAAACCACCCTCTACTCTATCATACACGTTTCCAACTACACTCAACAAACTATTACCCCTTGAATTACAACACTCATGCACAACTCCCTTACCGTTATATAGTGGTACAATACATGCACAAACCTAATCTACTGGTACCATTGACAATACAAAACACATATTAAACAATTTCACCAACCATTCAAGTACTGTCAACATCTCAGCTCTCCCACCATCCATATGAGACGCTTTATCTGCTCTTGTTTCATCTAGTGCTTTCCTCACTTCCTCTCTTGAAATCTCTTTCTCATTCTCATTTCCCATCACCGGCACCTCAACACTTGCACCAGCAATTATATCTGCCTCCCTATTATCCTCAACATTCAGTAAACTTTGAAAATATTCTGTCTACCTTTTCCTTGCCTCCTTTACTTATAACAACCTTCCATTTCCATCTTCCACTGTCTCTTCAATTCTCAAACCAGCCTTCCTTACTCTCTTCACTTCTTTCCAAAACTTCTTTTTATTCTCTTCATATGAACGACCCAATTCCTGACCCCATATATGGTCAGCCACCCTCTCTGCCTAAGTTACCTTGCGCTTTACTTCCACATTTTTCTCTCTATATCTTTCATGCTTCTCTACACTATTACTCTGCAGCCCTTTTTCAAATGCCCTCTTTTTCTCTTCCACTTTTACCTTCAATCCTTCATTCTACCATTCACTGCCCTTCCTCATGCTGCCTCCAACAATCTTCTTGCCACACACATCACTTGTAATCCCAACAAAATTTTCTACTACTAACTTCCAATCCACCTCTAAATTGCCAGTTTCTCTTACTCTCACTCTGTCGTATGCCATTTTCAACCTTCCTTGATATTCACTTTTTATCCCCGGTTTTATTAACTCTTCAACCCTCATTAGCTCCCTTTTACATTCCCCTACTCTATTCACCCACTCTTTTGCTGCAAATAATTTTCCTTCCACCAAAAAATTATCAGACATACCCTTAGATATACCCCTAAACACGTGCATGTCTTTCAATCTTCCAAACAGTCTTCTAGTTATCAACACATAATCCATAAACACCCTTTCTACCATTCTTCCATATGCCACTCTTACCCATGTATGCTTGTTTTTATCTTTCTTTTTGAAAAAGCTAGAACGTATCCCCATATCTTACTGAACACACATATCAACCAGTCTCTCACCACTATCATTCTCACCTGGTACACCATACTTCCCAATGACACCTTCTACCTCTCCAGCGCCCACTCTAGCATTTAAGTCACCCATGACAACAACATAATTCCTTCTACCCGGTCCTTCTACCCACATAGTTCATTTATTCCAGAACTCATTCCGCTCTTCTTCACTTCTCTCACAACCTGGCCCATACGCACTAACAAAAGCCCAACATTCCCTATCCAACCTAACCCTTACCCACATTAACCTATATGTTATCTCCTTCCATTCCACTACTTTACCTGTTATCCATTCACTCAGCAATAAAGCCACACCATCTCTTGGTGTTCCCCTTTCAATCCCAGACAATCTACCAATCATTTCACCGAACATCACTTCACCCTTCCATTTTATCTTTTTCTCACACAAAGCCCATATATTCATCCTTTTATTCCTAAACATACTTCCAATCTCACATTTTTTAAACTCTATCGTACTACATCCACACACATTGAGGCACCCCAAAATTAGAGTGTGAGAGCAGTCACTCTCCCACCTGCCTCACCTCGTTGATGTTTCACAGGTGTATATAATACAGGAGAGGGGGTTCCCAGCCCCCTCGTCCCTGCCCTTTCAGTCACCTCTTACAACACGCAGGGATACGTTGGCAGTATTCTAATTGTATTTATGCCCCCTCAGCCACATGGGGCAATTATGTTGAGGTGAACCCCATAGGCTGAAGTTTCCTGACATACAAGTTTTACAGGCTCTTCATCTGGCATGATGAAATTTTCTTTCACCAGATATTCCATAGGGCATGCAATAGTAACAATGAAGTTAGTTAGAGGCACCGATAAACTTCATCTCAGATGAAAATGTATTCATAATTTTTTTGTTTGTTAGCAGTCTAGTGTAGTCCAGAAATGTCCCTTTTCATAATGTAGGAAGAGAGGTGCACTATCCTATTTTTAATGGTGATGACATCTTAGCAATTGTGTATCAAGAGTCTTGTTACAATATTATGACTTTAAAAAATAAATCAGAATAAAATTTTCAACAAAGGTTAAAAATGGGTAAATGCATAATTTAATTTCAATATCAAAACATTAAATACACCAAAACCACTCAACAATATTCTAAATAAAAACTTTCATGTCACACAGTATTCACTGGCAACATTACTATGATGTTTTGCCTATATCACACTTACTTGGCATCAGCTCACTCACCTGGTATATTAAGTTAATTTGTTAGTTGGTTGAGAATGTTCCTGTCCTAGAATCTCTGCCGACTTGTCTTGTGTGTAGATGGGATATAATCAGAGACTTCTTATCAAAATACGCTTAATTTCTCTCAGGCTTACATCTCTGATCTTCTCTAACAACTTGTGAGTTTCGAGTGAGAATATGTAAACAAAACTGGTACACAACAATACAAAAATAGCAAATGAGAATCATTCTTTAAAATATTGGATCCTACTGCAATACAAAATTAAGAAGAATCACATAATATACACTACTACACTTATTCTGTATAACTAAACATGTTCTATCAATACCATGCTGTGCAACATTACTCCTAATATACGTAGCGCATATAGTATTATAGTACAAAATACACTACAGTCTCCTCCCCTTTAACTTGACATTGTACAAACCTTTACAAATCTAATCTTTCAAGGGTCTTCCCTCTATTCATCCTATAGGGAAGTACTCTAACTTCATCCTGTACTGGTACATGAATAGATACTGAATCTATATCTGATGTTTGATCATCTTGGTTAAAATATGATTTAACTACTTCTGAAAATGTTCCATCTCTAAAATTCATATGATTTACAGAATTTTTGTTTAATGGCTGTAATTAATCAACATGATGTTTTACAATATTTCCACCAACTTAATGTAAATTTCCGATCTCTTTTACAATTTCTCCTGGTACCCACTTTTCTGGAATATTGTATAATCTTACCATGACATTAAAATAAGGGGAAAATTGTCTCACTTTTTGGAGACTTTCTAATTTTTTATACACTTTTTCTTCTAAATTACTTTGAAAACATGGATACAACAAATCTATCTTACACCTAATCATCCTCATCATCAACAGATTTAATGGTGTCACACCTGTTGTGCTGTGTTCTATAACACCACATATTAAAAGATATGTTATTTGTATTTGTTTTTCTACACTTCGTGCCATGCTTAAATGTTTGAAATAATCTTTCAGCCTCTCTATTCATTGAACGATAATACGTTGCTGAAATTGTATGTTTAATACAATTCACATTAAAAAACTTTAAATTCCTATGAGTGAGATGTGGACCATTATAAGTTACAATGCCTTCTGGAATTCCATGTGTAAAAAAAAGAATCATTAATTCTTGAACAGGTGCGAAAAATGTTGTCTTTTTTTAGAATTACTTCTAGCCACTTACTGTCAGCATCTACAACTATCAAAAACAAATTACTTAAGAAAGGACCTGCAAAATCTATGTGCTCTCTTTTCCAAGGATACCTGGGTAATTTCCATGGGTGTATTCTAGCAAGCAGAGGATTGTTCTCTTACGTAACACAATTCATACAAATTCTTACAAACAATTCAATATTTCTATCTACACCTGGCCAGACAAAAGTCATTGCCATAGAATTTCATCTGACAATACCTTGGTGATCAGCATGTATTTCAGACAAAACCTTATTCCTCAGTGAACGAGGAATAATTACTCCTGACCCTTTTAATATACAACCTTTGCCATGCTAAATTAACACCATATATCTTTATGGGGCTTACAATTTGCCTCATTTCAACATAAGTCCTTACTTGTCATTAAACTTGCACTAATACTAAACCTTCTTTTTTCTATTTGAGAGTAATTCCTTTCTGCTTTTTTTTCAATACTCTATAAGCGAAATCTATTGTATTTTCTGTTCCATCTGGCATTATATGAGATAATGCTGCACCTAGATCTATGTTCGATGCATTACAAACTGATTTACCTGATAAATCCATTTGATAATGTCCTAGAAATGTAGGTGATGCTCTTTCTTGCTTGATTCTTTCAAAAGATTCCTAACAATATTTTGTCCAATTCCACTCTACACCCTTATTAAATAAGTTATAAAAAGTAATATGTGATTGTAGATAAATTCTGAATGAAATTTCCAGGAAATATTACTGAACCTTGAAATTATTGTAATTCCTCCACATTTTCTGGTACTTTTGTTGATATCACAGCTTTAATTTTCTCCTTGGTGCTGTAAATACCATTACCATAAATTACATAACCTAAGTATTCTACTGAATCACCTTCAAAAATGCATTTATTCTTATTTACTCTAATATAATGTTCCTTCAGTTTCTTTAGAACTGACCGTAATCTTTCTCTATGTTCTCTTTTACCATTATCAAAGACTAAAATATCATCTATGAAAATAATACTCCTTGCATTCCGTAAAAATCTTATCCATAGTTTGTTGCAATATAGCTGGACTGCTCGCTATTCCATAGGGCAATCTCTTTGGTAATTTCAAGCCTAAGGATGTATTTCCTGTACAAAGTTCTTGTGAATTTTCATCCATGGGAAGCTGTTGAAATGCTTGTCTAAACTCTAACTTAGAAAATATAGTACATCCTGACATAGTTGCAAACATGTCTTTGGATATGCTAATGGATGTTAAGCTACCTGAAGCTGTGGATTCAACGTTACATTGTAACCTCCACATAACCTAACCTACCCATTTTCCTTCACAATAGAAACAAATGATGTAGCACAATCTGAGTAGGTAACTTTTTCCCAAAAACTTTCACTTTTCCACCATTTGATCTTTCTTTCAACTGCACTTTTCAATGCATATGTTACTGGTCCTGGAGCAAAAAATCTAGGAGTACTTTTTTTTTTTTTTTTAACTAAAATTGCCCTTGTGTTTTTTACTGCACCAACTTTATCTTCAAATACATCTTGAATCTCTGAAAGAATATTATCCATGGACACTTCATTCTTGTGTTCATTTTGTGTACCTTTAACTCTTCAAAATACTAGGCAAATCTGATTTTAAATAAGGTTAGCTATCAAAACCTAATAAAGTTTGTACTTTACTTCTAAGGGGACCCTTCAAAATTTTCACAATTTTTTTAATGATTCAAAATACACAATTGCTATGTGTTTTAGACATATTTAATACCTTCACCATATGAAAAACTCAAATCATTTGGTCAAAATTGTTTTGATTTATCAGAAAAAAAATAATGATTTTTATGAAAATTTTAGATACATTATTCTCTACTGATATAACATCAGTTGCATTGGAAAATATACCATGAACACTTCTTTAAAAAAATGAATAATTATTTGTGACAGATTTTCGATTTTCCCATTTCTATTTTTACTGAATGTTTTCTTAATTTTCTTCGTCTCGGCGTAAAATAATCATGAAAAAAGAAAGAGAAAAATAAAATTTCTTGTTTACAAAATTGTGGGATTTTTATTCCTCTTTTCAATTATATATTTCTCTCTTAAATCGAATAATAAATATGAAAAATGTACCTAAGTGTGAATAAGTATATTTTTCAGTTATGGGTTCGCAAAGATTTGCTATAAATTCTGGACTTTTTTCTTAAAAAATATCAAGATAACATTACTATGATAACCATAATTTATAATTATATTGTTTATTCCTACATGAAGGTTCCCTTAACGAGGTTTAAATACAATGTTTACTAATACACCTGGTGTAACGGTGTCATGAGTTGCCAGCGGCTTCTCATTTTTGCCAGAGTTTTGATTAGAATGTTCCAGCTCTGAGCTCTTTTTCATGCTTCCCGCTCCTTTTGGTTCCTTTTTTGTTGCTCTCTGCTTACTTTTTTTCCTTCTTTCATCTCAGGTAATATTGACCATGTTATAAAGCTCACGAGGACGTTGTAAAAACACATATACATACGAACTGCGAGTAATTAATGCAACATAACTTCAACATGTGTTTGAAACTCTGGCTGTTCTCGTAGATCTCAGTAGCGTTTACCTACCCTCTACCAATGCCTTCCCCTTCTATCAGAACGCAAGAGATTTCGAAATATAAGTAAAAAAATCCCTCTATAAAAGCAAAAAAAAAAAAAAAAACACGCAAAACGATTCTGTCAAACTTGGTCAAGCAGATTGCGCAGTAAAAATAACGTCATTATTTAAAGACCTCTTTATCTTCTTTATTTGTAAAGATAATTAACTGAAACTTCTGGAAGCAATTATGTCAAACACCACAGCAAACGGTCACATTAACTACCGTCAATGACATTCTGTCTAACTTCTAATATTTATGCTCTACTTCTACGTTCAAAGCACATATTACTTGTATATCAAAATCCTTAAAACCTCTCAAGACTCTATTTGTACCTTCTAATAATAAATTAGTAATGGTTTAAGCGGTTTTCTCAGACATAATTGATACATCAGCTGTTGTGTCAACTTGCATTACAATTGGTTTACTATTTATGATCACTTTTACCAATATGTTTCTTTGTACCTTTGTTGAGAGAATTATTGCGAAACGCAATATCTGTTTCTGACCTATCCTGATTATCGTGAACATTTTCCGCAATATTCTCTTGCCCTATCTTGAAAAAAGTTATCTATACAGGAAATTTTAGTAATAAAACTTAACAAAATAAAACTCTTAAATTTAATTAAAGGTTTCAGAATAGTTTTTTTTTTTTTAATTTAGGTTAAATATTTCTAAATTTCTTGAAAGGATGTTCGGTTTGGGTAACTATAAAAATCGTTTGAGAGTATCCTTAGGAGGACCGACCTTGTGTCAAAGGGTAACGACAAGGGGGTGAAAGTTTCGGTCCTTCCCAATTTCCCGTAACTTCAAGAGAGCCCTGAAGAAAAACAAACAAACATTCTATTACCCCCTAATAATAATAAACTTAAATAGTAACGACAAGGGGGTAACAACTGCAAAAACCTAAATTAGCATAAACACATCTCGAAAAATAAAATAAAGAATTAGAGTTAAAGGATCCTTCAAAAACTTATATTTATATATAGGAACATTACTTCCATGAAGCTGATCCTAGAAATTAGATTTTCGAGATGTTAAAATAAACGAATAGTATCCGAAGATAAAACAAATTACTTACAAATTATTATGTAGTTTTTTATGCTTCAATAGGTATATATTTAGTTTAATAAGATATGTTAATATGAATCAGTAAATATAACGATTAAATTCAGGACTATTAAGCAAGTTTGCAAATAAGTGTGCCATCATTTCCATTGGTGAAATGATAAGAAGGCTAGGATCACTTTAGAAATAGACACCCATCATTTCGTTGTGACGTACCTTAAAGCCTTATCGGCACCTCGGAAGTTCGGCAATAAATGAAGTATATCCTGTGTCTAAGATGGTAAGAGACATGTCTTCGTTGCTGGCAAGACTTGAGCAGGAGCGGTGATTTGGGCACAGTTCGTTGTAATTAGCCGTCCATTATTAATATAACCGTCGAGCTTGAAAGAAAAGCAACCGGCTCTATGTTGATTCCACCAACCAAACCAACTAACTGACTGGTACGAATTTTCCAAACGGACTCCACTACGACTGACTCAGCTGCTCAGCGTTTATTTTCCTCGGAAAACAAAAGAAACAAACAGTAGTAACTGCTCGTTAACAGTTGTTATACCTTCGAGACTTAAAAGGTGTTTACCGTCACAACGAAAATATAATTACATATTCCCTTTATAAGCTCGAAGTAAACATAGAAAAACTCAATTAAATTTACTAAATTATACTAATGATAACATTATTCAAATTAACAATAATTAAACCAAATATTAAACCTTTAAGAACGCATTATATAAGAACAATGATAAATAGAAGAAAAACATAAGTGATGCAATAATTTTACATCATTTTCAACACTCCAGGGAAGGGATTCAGTCTTTTTACAAAACATGTAAAAAGTTGAATTTAAAATGAAAACATGCATATTTACAATTACATATTTACAAAGTTATCAAATCATCTCAGTCTTGGAGCACATGCCTAGTCCTTTTCTCTGACTCGACTGCTGCCCTTCTCCTTGACCTTCCTCTAAATTTAGGTTTGGCATCTAATTCCTCATTAGCTGAAGGATTGATCTCTTCAGCAATATCGGGTTTTAAAAGAGGGATGAGACTGGTTATATGCCTTTTCACCAGCTCATTTGTTTTACTTTTCAAAACGATAGCATTAGTCACCTCACCACTTGTATTCTTAATTACCTCTGTAATTTTTCCCATAGGATAGTTAAGGGGTTTTACATGAGTCTCTTTGATTAAAACAATATCACCTACATTAAGATGCTGATGATGACAAGGACGATATCGGTCCTTCTTTTCAACTGCCTGTTTTATTAGGGTAGCTAAAAACTCCGAATGATAATTGTCTATGAGATTTTTTCTGATTGCATTTAGTTTTTGATAATTATTCTTTATCCTTTCTGACGGGGTGGTACCAAGAATGTATTCAAGATCAATCTCAGGATCAGGCTGTAGATCAGGAATGACATTGATGGATAAGAGATCATATCCATGAATAAGCCTTTCCGGAGTGATAGGGTGAGGAACAGGCTCGTTGCTCGAATCCCTTAATGCCTCTTTAAAAGCAATTGGTCGCTTATTCACCAAGTGACAAGTTTGACTAACAACAAATTCAAAATCTCTAAATTCTAGAACGTTTTTACCAATGGACTTATTTATCAAATGTTTGACCATCTTTATACATATCTCTACCAAAGAACCCATCTGACTGCAGCCTTTAAAATACTGATCAAATTTTATCGATTGTACACCAGCCTCATCAAAATGCATCTGGGTTTCAGGATCTTTAAGAAAATCCATTATGATGTTACCTCCGGCTACTATCTGTGTGCCTAAGTCACTTACACAAAACTGTGGCAATCCATAATCAAACGTTTGAAGCATGAAAGAACGAAGGAATTCTTTAACAGACATATCCACGCAAATCTTCAAATTGACTGCTCGAGTAAACATACAGGTAAGGCAAAGAACCCACACTTTTAGCTTTCTATGTTCCTTTTTAACAGTATAATGACCAAAGTAATCTATGTACACATACCCAAAAGGAATCTCAGAAGGATGCAATCTAACATCACGATATGGGGACTGATTCAGTTTCACAGAACGACCATTATACCTTTTGCACGTAACACAATCCTTAAGGACATTTTTAACAACTGAGAAATAGTGAGGTATCCAAAACTCTTTCCGCAGCTCTGCTAAAAGTGAATAACATCCAGCATGTTTCAGCCTTACATGCAAATCAAGAATTATCAACTTTGTTAACTCACTATGCTTGTGCAAAAGAATAGGGAAATAGCATCTTTCACCCTCTTTCCACCGATCACATTTGCTTCTCACCCTCAGAATTCCAACCTGATCAGGATAAACATTAAGCTGACTGACAAGATTGGGTATGTTCTTGACCCTTTTCAAATCAGACCCAAAATAATCAAAGACTTCAGGGAAATAGACAAGCTGATCTTTCAAAATTATGTGCATAACAGCCTCTTTGTAATACCCAGATTCAATAACCATCAAATCCTTACAAGTTGGTCTGTTCAACTTTGTGCGAGCCTTCCACTTATTCCAACATCTCAGAACCCTAGCAATTACAGCCACTAAATGGCGAAAGTCAGAATATCTGTTTGGAGAAACTAGATATTCAGATGATATGGAAAGTTTATTGCACTGTATATTATAACTACCAACGTCTTTGCTTTCAACATTATCATCATTGATCTTGAATAAAGGATTCGGGATGGTGAAACTCAGTACATTTTGACTTATTGCTACATCACTTGACTGAATTTGTGGTCCAGAGAAATAGTTAGTTTTCTTGAGTTGTTTGTATGATAAACATCTAGTTATGCAATCCCCAGGATTATTCTGCCCACTTGTGAAGGTAAAGTTCACAGGGAAGATTTCACAAAGCTGATTTATACGATGTAACTTATTCAATATACAATTGGATTTTCCCTGCATTTTATCAAGTTTACTAGCATAGGAATTTACCCAAGTTAACGCTACCAAACTATCAGAATACAAAGTCAGTGCTTTAATATTAATGGGAATGACACATGCAGGGCCAGACAGTTCTTTATAAAGTTCCATAAGCATCTCTGTACCTAAACTAATAGCCTGCAACTCCAGGGAAGGGATTGATTTAGTCTTCAAATTTGTGTTCACAATTCTGCTTTTGGCCAATACAAAACTAACCTTACCTGTATCTATATTCTCAATATAAAGTACGGCTCCATACATGAGACTACTTGCATCAACACAAGCTAGTATCCTATAAGATGCATCTCTTTCCCCTACAAACCGTTCTACCATAATTTCTGGAGTTGCATTAGCTTGTCTTGAAATACAGTTCCACTCTTTCATTCGCTCTTGTGACAATGGATCATCCCATCCAAGTGATTTGTCACACTGTAAGCCATGCATAAAAACTCTAGATCTGTTAAAAACTGGTCCATTGAAATTATATAAATCAAAATTAGAGGCTATCGACCTGAGAATTAAACGTTTTGTATTGGCTGATCCCTCAAGAGCAATAGGTCTAGTTGACAATATATCATCTTGCCTATGCCACTGCAAGCCTAAAAGTTTAACTTTACTGTCAGTTTTGTTTTCAAGACCAGCATCAATATCCTCCTGAAGTGAACTATCATTAGTAACAATTTGTTGTAATTCCATCTTATAGGGCTCAAAAATAGATGGCAATAACTGATAAGCCCATTTCAAAGTTGATGAATCACTACAAGTGAAAGCACCATTATCCATATAAAATAATTGATAAATCAACCTTTTCAAACATACAACCTCCTCAGAATTCCCTTCAGTATCCAGGACCAAAATCTTGTATAAACTCAACATCAAAATTGTTGGCGAACATCGTAATCCAAAACTCAATCGCACATTCTTATACCCCACAAGAGAAAAATCTCCTTTCTTTACATTACGATACCAAAGAAATAGTAATTTATTCTGATCAGAGGGATTCAGCTCTATTTGGTTAAAAGCTTTCCGGATGTCAAAGCATAGAAGCTTAGACCCAAATCTCAGGTGTAAAAGAGCTGAAGCAATCTTTTGGTTTAAACAAGGTCCAGAATGTATACTCTGATTATGACTAACAGTAGCTGGCATAGACAAATCTTTTTCACAAATATTCGAGAGAAAAACTACTCTACACTTAGTGGTCTCCCTGTTTAGTTTAAACACACCCATGTGCGGTAAGAAACTATGCTCAGGATGTTCCTCCATATACTGATCCAAATTTGGAATCCTCTGTATTATACCAAGTTGTTCTTGTTCTTTAATGGCATCATCCATCAAATGTAAATGAAGCTCATTCTTTCTTAACTTTTTTAAGTTAGATTTTAGCACAGCTTTAGCAAGATTGTAATTCCTACCAAGAAGATGAGATACTTTATTGTTCCATAAAAGAGGCATGGATATCCTGCCCTTTTCAGTACGAACAGAATGATTCAAAGCAAATCTAACAAGTTGATCATTGACCTCTGAAGAGCAGTTTTCGAATTCTAATTGGTCATAGTTTAATACCTTCTTCTCATCATATTTCATGAGAACTTCGTTTGCAGCTTTATTCAATTCAGTCTCCGAAATACTTCCATCATCTTTCAACACTGCAAAATTTGATTCAACATCAAGAGTTACCTCCTCTTCCATAAAGTTTGAATCATCACACAAGATGCTTGAACCAAAGCCTACATAGACAACAGAAGACTCTACAGACAAATAAGTAGAAATGTCCGAATTATTACCATTGTATGAGGCATAATTTAAATCAGGTAAGTATTTCAAATTAGAAATAGTGTTCTGCAGATTACCCAATAGCATAACCCCTAGAGCACATTGACTATAGACAGAGGGAATCGGCTGACCAAAATTTACCATTGAGCTCAAAAGACAATACATAGAATTTGTACCTAATATGAAATCAATGTTATTGATCTCCTCCTGATGGTTTAACAATTGATTGTCTGCCAAGACATAGCCTTTCTCAATAAACGCAGTTGTAATCCTAGAAAGCTGTGGAAGTTTCAAATTTATATCAATAGATGGTACACAAAGTGCTTCAATCTTGAACCTTTCCTTACCTATCTCTACCTCTACTTCCACAAGCTTAGTTACATACTGCTTACTCGAGTTAAAACCGTTAACAGTCAAATGTACTCTTTCTTTTAACACCTTGAGATTACTAGTATTGGCTACAGCTTCCGTAATAAAATTAGTCTGGCAACCACTGTCTACAAGACACCTAATCTCGACCCGGTTACTTAAGTAACAAGTAAAAGTAGGCAAAATTGACTCTGTACTGGTAGTCCGTAAAGCACCTACTGATAGAATCATGCCACTAGAAACCTCCTCTTTGGGAGCAGATTTACAGTTTTTCCCTTTTTTGGACACTTTTTGACTCTGAGAGGTAACAGGGGTTGCTTCGATTTTATTGGTGGCACCCAGTAAACTCCTTTCTTCATTTCCATTTATACACAGATAGGTAAAATGCCATTTTCCACAATGAAAACATTTCTTTCGAAAAACAAATTTACAAGATTCGGTGGAATGATTGGCTTTAGCGCACTTTAAACATCCTCCAATTTCCTTCAATTTGTCAATTTTGGCCTTTGGACTATCATAATACTTACACTTATAGATAGGATGAGAAGAGTCCCTTTCTTTGTCTAAAGCACATAAAGTACACTTAACTGAAGGCCCGTTAGTCTTGCTAAAATTGACATTAGTAGCCAAATTTGTTGTTGAAGATTTGATATTAAAACCTTTAGAATGATTCTTTGAGTGGAAATTCTGGGTAGCTAATGAATATCGTTCTGCTGCCTCAAAAAATTTATCCTTTATTTCATCCAATGAAGGTCTGGTCTTATTTGTTATGATAGTCAACTGATTTTTGAAAGTATCATTCAAACCTTGCCAAAAGAAATAATTCAAAAAGTCATTAGTTTCAATTTTTTGCAACTTAACAGATTCAATACAGTTTTTCATCTGACTAATATAGGAAAATGGATCTGTGCTGTACGTTAATCTCATCTCTGCTATTTGTTTAATAGTATTGAATTTCTGCAGCGAACCAGAAGCCAAAGCTGCTAACAAAAGTTCCTTGGCATCATTATAAGTCTGTTTATCCACTTCAAGTGAACTCAACAAAACGGAAGCACGCCCCGAAACTTGTTGCTTTAACAACAACAACTTATCCCTATCCTTAAGCTGAAAGGAGCCTGTGGTATACTCAAATTCTGTTAAGAATTTGTTTATATTTTCCCCTTCAGTGCTACTGAAAGTAGGAAGGGGAGCAGTAGGACTCTTAAGCAAACTCCTTGCAGCATCTAAGGTACTAGAAGTGAAAGAGACAGTATCTTCAAGGAAGGCTAACATTTCATTGAGTTTATCAATATAAGATTCACAATTCACCAATTCCACTGTAAGTTTATCACTATTTTCTTCCTCTTGCCATATCAAGGCTTGAATTTTGCTATCATGGTCCCTCAAGTCATCAAGATACGATTTAAACTTAGCTTTGAAGACATGTTTCTCAGAGGTGGTTTTAGTTTGGAGTGAAATCTTATTGTTATAATACTTTGTCACTTGTCCTCGGATATATTTCCGACTATTGATTAAAAGAGACAGATTAGACATGATTACAAACTTTTATTTTTTTCTGTAACAAAACCTCAAACAATCTTTCATCAATTTAAATAGATGATTTAAACCTACTGTATTTAAATGTACCGAATCTCTATACAACCTCTGGTTATCTAATCTCCCCTGGCTTTCCACCCTAAACAGAAAATCTTTACACTTTAAACCTAGTACAAACTTATTGAAATAGCGTCTAAGTAATTTATAGTGTTCTGTAAGAGGGGCATCAAACCTATTCCTGTTTACATGAAACCTCAGCTCTACTTGCGAGGCAATAAGGCAAGTATTTGGTAGTTTTTCACAAACTAAGATTAAAAAATGCTCTGCAAATTTCTTTGACTAAGGATAAGTCTATGTCAGCTTTTAAGTCATTACCTCCCAGATATACAATTAAATAGTCAGGATTATAAGATACCAAAGGATCTAAAAGACTAGTATTGATAAGAAAGATGAAAAATGTGGCACCTCTCCAACCAAAAAATGACACTTCAAATTTCACATTATCAATTTTTATTTCTGATCCCTCAAATCTCCTTTCGAGGTCAGAAACATATGAATGTCCAAAGACTGCCAATTTCATAAAGACCACAGATTAGTCAATGTCATCCAAGAAAATGTTGACGACAAAAATGAACAGTACAAAATAGAATGAGAAAAAATACAGAACAAGCCCAAAAACCACTCCTACTCTCATCCAAACCAAGCAACCAAACCGAACTCCTTATTTACAACCTGTCACGGTCGCCATCTTGAAAAAAGTTATCTATACAGGAAATTTTAGTAATAAAACTTAACAAAATAAAACTCATAAATTTAATTAAAGGTTTCAGAATAGTTTTTTTTTTTTTAATTTAGGTTAAATATTTCTAAATTTCTTGAAAGGATGTTCGGTTTGGGTAACTATAAAAATCGTTTGAGAGTATCCTTAGGAGGACCGACCTTGTGTCAAAGGGTAACGACAAGGGGGTGAAAGTTTCGGTCCTTCCCAATTTCCCGTAACTTCAAGAGAGCCCTGAAGAAAAACAAACAAACATTCTATTACCCCCTAATAATAATAAACTTAAATAGTAACGACAAGGGGGTAACAACTGCAAAAACCTAAATTAGCATAAACACATCTCGAAAAATAAAATAAAGAATTAGAGTTAAAGGATCCTTCAAAAACTTATATTTATATATAGGAACATTACTTCCATGAAGCTGATCCTAGAAATTAGATTTTCGAGATGTTAAAATAAACGAATAGTATCCGAAGATAAAACAAATTACTTACAAATTATTATGTAGTTTTTTATGCTTCAATAGGTATATATTTAGTTTAATAAGATATGTTAATATGAATCAGTAAATATAACGATTAAATTCAGGACTATTAAGCAAGTTTGCAAATAAGTGTGCCATCATTTCCATTGGTGAAATGATAAGAAGGCTAGGATCACTTTAGAAATAGACACCCATCATTTCGTTGTGACGTACCTTAAAGCCTTATCGGCACCTCGGAAGTTCGGCAATAAATGAAGTATATCCTGTGTCTAAGATGGTAAGAGACATGTCTTCGTTGCTGGCAAGACTTGAGCAGGAGCGGTGATTTGGGCACAGTTCGTTGTAATTAGCCGTCCATTATTAATATAACCGTCGAGCTTGAAAGAAAAGCAACCGGCTCTATGTTGATTCCACCAACCAAACCAACTAACTGACTGGTACGAATTTTCCAAACGGACTCCACTACGACTGACTCAGCTGCTCAGCGTTTATTTTCCTCGGAAAACAAAAGAAACAAACAGTAGTAACTGCTCGTTAACAGTTGTTATACCTTCGAGACTTAAAAGGTGTTTACCGTCACAACGAAAATATAATTACATATTCCCTTTATAAGCTCGAAGTAAACATAGAAAAACTCAATTAAATTTACTAAATTATACTAATGATTACATTATTCAAATTAACAATAATTAAACCAAATATTAAACCTTTAAGAACGCATTATATAAGAACAATGATAAATAGAAGAAAAACATAAGTGATGTAATAATTTTACATCATTTTCAACACCCTATAGTATCAACATCTCCATT
>NC_090737.1:77197314-77209814 GCF_036898095.1 Palaemon carinicauda
ATTATTCAAATAAGCCATATATATTTTAGATATATTAATGTCTGGATTCTCTTTAACGACCTCGGGATCAGAGCCCCAGGCGAAATCACACAAAGACAAGAGCTTGGCTCCGGCCGGGAATCGAACCCTGGTCGGCAAGCTTATATAGACAGTGACTAACCCATTTGGCCATGAAGAAAGATAAAAGTCAATGACAATTCTACTGTACTTATACTTGTCGAATTCAAGTATTTTGTACTTAGAATTTAAATCAACCCATCTTCACCATCGTAGCTAATTGGTAGTTTGTTACTTGGTATTCAATTAATGATAAATTTTGCACATTTTTACGTGTTTTTCATATTCAAATAAGCCATATATATTTTAGATATATTAATGTCTGGATTCTCTTAACGACCTCGGGATCAGAGCCCCAGGCGAAATCACACAAAGACAAGAGCTTGGCTCCGGCCGGGAATCGAACCCTGGTCGGCAAGCTTATATAGACAGTGACTAACCCATTTGGCCACGAAGAAAGATAAAAGTCAATGACAATTCTACTGTACTTATACCTGTCGAATTCAAGTATTTTGTACTTAGAATTGAAATCAACCCATCTTCACCATCGTAGCTAATTGGTAGTTTGTTACTTGGCATTCAATTAATGATAAATTTTGCACATTTTTACGTGTTTTTCATATTCAAATAAGCCATATATATTTTAGATATATTAATGTCTGGATTCTCTTAACGACCTCGGGATCAGAGCCCCAGGCGAAATCACACAAAGACAAGAGCTTGGCTCCGGCCGGGAATCGAACCCTGGTCGGCAAGCTTATATAGACAGTGACTAACCCATTTGGCCACGAAGAAAGATAAAAGTCAACGACAATTCTACTGTACTTATACCTGTCGAATTCAAGTATTTTTTGTACTTAGAATTGAAATCAACCCATCTTCACCATCGTAGCTAATTGGTAGTTTGTTACTTGGCATTCAATTAATGATAAATTTTGCACATTTTTACGTGTTTTTCATATTCAAATAAGCCATATATATTTTAGATATATTAATGTCTGGATTCTCTTAACGACCTCGGGATCAGAGCCCCAGGCGAAATCACACAAAGACAAGAGCTTGGCTCCGGCCGAGAATCGAACCCTGGTCGGCAAGCTTATATAGACAGTGACTAACCCATTTGGCCACGAAGAAAGATAAAAGTCAATGACAATTCTACTGTACTTATACCTGTCGAATTCAAGTATTTTGTACTTAGAATTGAAATCAACCCATCTTCACCATCGTAGCTAATTGGTAGTTTGTTACTTGGCATTCAATTAATGATAAATTTTGCACATTTTTACGTGTTTTTCATATTCAAATAAGCCATATATATTTTAGATATATTAATGTCTGGATTCTCTTAACGACCTCGGGATCAGAGCCCCAGGCGAAATCACACAAAGACAAGAGCTTGGCTCCGGCCGGGAATCGAACCCTGGTCGGCAAGCTTATATAGACAGTGACTAACCCATTTGGCCACGAAGAAAGATAAAAGTCAATGACAATTCTACTGTACTTATACCTGTCGAATTCAAGTATTTTGTACTTAGAATTGAAATCAACCCATCTTCACCATCGTAGCTAATTGGTAGTTTGTTACTTGGCATTCAATTAATGATAAATTTTGCACATTTTTACGTGTTTTTCATATTCAAATAAGCCATATATATTTTAGATATATTAATGTCTGGATTCTCTTAACGACCTCGGGATCAGAGCCCCAGGCGAAATCACACAAAGACAAGAGCTTGGCTCCGGCCGGGAATCGAACCCTAGTCGGCAAGCTTATATAGACAGTGACTAACCCATTGGGCCACGAAGAAAGATAAAAGTCAATTACAATTCTACTGTACTTATACCTGTCGAATTCCAGTATTTTGTACTTAGAATTGAAATCAACCCATATTCACCATCGTAGCTAATTGGTAGTTTGTTACTTGGCATTCAATTAATGATAAATTTTGCACATTTTTACGTGTTTTTCATATTCAAATAAGCCATATATATTTTAGATATATTAATGTCTGGATTTTCTTAACGACCTCGGGATCAGAGCCCCAGGCGAAATCACACAAAGACAAGAGCTTGGCTCCGGCCGGGAATCGAACCCTGGTCGGCAAGCTTATATAGACAGTGACTAACCCATTTGGCCACGAAGAAAGATAAAAGTCAATTACAATTCTACTCTACTTATACCTGTCGAATTCAAGTATTTTGTACTTAGAATTGAAATCAACCCATCTTCACCATCGTAGCTAATTGGTAGTTTGTTACTTGGCATTCAATTAATGATAAATTTTGCACATTTTTACGTGTTTTTCATATTCAAATAAGCCATATATATTTTAGATATATTAATGTCTGGATTCTCTTAACGACCTCGGGATCAGAGCCCCAGGCGAAATCACACAAAGACAAGAGCTTGGCTCCGGCCGGGAATCGAACCCTGGTCGGCAAGCTTATATAGACAGTGACTAACCCATTTGGCCACGAAGAAAGATAAAAGTCAATGACAATTCTACTGTACTTATACCTGTCGAATTCAAGTATTTTGTACTTAGAATTGAAATCAACCCATCTTCACCATCGTAGCTAATTGGTAGTTTGTTACTTGGCATTCAATTAATGATAAATTTTGCACATTTTTACGTGTTTTTCATATTCAAATAAGCCATATATATTTTAGATATATTAATGTCTGGATTCTCTTAACGACCTCGGGATCAGAGCCCCAGGCGAAATCACACAAAGACAAGAGCTTGGCTCCGGCCGGGAATCGAACCCTGGTCGGCAAGCTTATATAGACAGTGACTAACCCATTTGGCCACGAAGAAAGATAAAAGTCAATGACAATTCTACTGTACTTATACCTGTCGAATTCAAGTATTTTGTACTTAGAATTGAAATCAACCCATCTTCACCATCGTAGCTAATTGGTAGTTTGTTACTTGGCATTCAATTAATGATAAATTTTGCACATTTTTACGTGTTTTTCATATTCAATAAGCCATACATATTTCAGATATATTAATGTCTGGATTCTCTTAACGACCTCGGGATCAGAGCCCCAGGCGAAATCACACAAAGACAAGAGCTTGGCTCCGGCCGGGAATCGAACCCTGGTCGGCAAGCTTATATAGACAGTGACTAACCCATTTGGCCACGAAGAAAGATAAAAGTCAATGACAATTCTACTGTACTTATACCTGTCGAATTCAAGTATTTTGTACTTAGAATTGAAATCAACCCATCTTCACCATCGTAGCTAATTGGTAGTTTGTTACTTGGCATTCAATTAATGATAAATTTTGCACATTTTTACATGTTTTTCATATTCAATAAGCCATACATATTTTAGATATATTAATGTCTGGATTCTCTTAACGACCTCGGGATCAGAGCCCCAGGCGAAATCACACAAAGACAAGAGCTTGGCTCCGGCCGGGAATCGAACCCTGGTCGGCAAGCTTATATAGACAGTGACTAACCCATTTGGCCACGAAGAAAGATAAAAGTCATTGACAATTCTACTGTACTTATACCTGTCGAATTCAAGTATTTTGTACTTAGAATTGAAATCAACCCATCTTCACCATTGTAGCTAATTGGTAGTTTGTTACTTGGCATTCAATTAATGATAAATTTTGCACATTTTTACGTTTTTTTCATATTCAAATAAGCCATATATATTCTAGATATATTAATGTCTGGATTCTCTTAACGACCTCGGGATCAGAGCCCCAGGCGAAATCACACAAAGACAAGAGCTTGGCTCCGGCCGGGAATCGAACCCTGGTCGGCAAGCTTATATAGACAGTGACTAACCCATTTGGCCACGAAGAAAGATAAAAGTCAATGACAATTCTACTCTACTTATACCTGTCGAATTCAAGTATTTTTTGTACTTAGAATTGAAATCAACCCATCTTCACCATCGTAGCTAATTGGTAGTTTGTTACTTGGCATTCAATTAATGATAAATTTTGCACATTTTTACGTGTTTTTCATATTCAAATAAGCCATATATATTTTAGATATATTAATGTCTGGATTCTCTTAACGACCTCGGGATCAGAGCCCCAGGCGAAATCACACAAAGACAAGAGCTTGGCTCCGGCCGGGAATCGAACCCTGGTCGGCAAGCTTATATAGACCGTGACTAACCCATTTGGCCACGAAGAAAGATAAAAGTCAATGACAATTCTACTGTACTTATACCTGTCGAATTCAAGTATTTTGTACTTAGAATTGAAATCAACCCATCTTCACCATCGTAGCTAATTGGTAGTTTGTTACTTGGCATTCAATTAATGATAAATTTTGCACATTTTTACGTGTTTTTCATATTCAAATAAGCCATATATATTTTAGATATATTAATGTCTGGATTCTCTTAACGACCTCGGGATCAGAGCCCCAGGCGAAATCACACAAAGACAAGAGCTTGGCTCCGGCCGGGAATCGAACCCTGGTCGGCAAGCTTATATAGACAGTGACTAACCCATTTGGCCACGAAGAAAGATAAAAGTCAATGACAATTCTACTCTACTTATACCTGTCGAATTCAAGTATTTTGTACTTAGAATTGAAATCAACCCATCTTCACCATTGTAGCTAATTGGTAGTTTGTTACTTGGCATTCAATTAATGATAAATTTTGCACATTTTTACGTGTTTTTCATATTCAAATAAGCCATATATATTTTAGATATATTAATGTCTGGATTCTCTTAACGACCTCGGGATCAGAGCCCCAGGCGAAATCACACAAAGACAATAGCTTGGCTCCGGCCGGGAATCGAACCCTGGTCGGCAAGCTTATATAGACAGTGACTAACCCATTTGGCCACGAAGAAAGATAAAAGTCAATGACAATTCTACTGTACTTATACCTGTCGAATTCAAGTATTTTGTACTTAGAATTGAAATCAACCCATCTTCACCATCGTAGCTAATTGGTAGTTTGTTACTTGGCATTCAATTAATGATAAATTTTGCACATTTTTACGTGTTTTTCATATTCAAATAAGCCATATATATTTTAGATATATTAATGTCTGGATTCTCTTAACGACCTCGGGATCAGAGCCCCAGGCGAAATCACACAAAGACAAGAGCTTGGCTCCGGCCGGGAATCGAACCCTGGTCGGCAAGCTTATATAGACAGTGACTAACCCATTTGGCCACGAAGAAAGATAAAAGTCAATGACAATTCTACTGTACTTATACCTGTCGAATTCAAGTATTTTGTACTTAGAATTTAAATCAACCCATCTTCACCATCGTAGCTAATTGGTAGTTTGTTACTTGGCATTCAATTAATGATAAATTTTGCACATTTTTACGTATTTTTCATATTCAAATAAGCCATATATATTTTAGATATATTAATGTCTGGATTCTCTTAACGACCTCGGGATCAGAGCCCCAGGCGAAATCACACAAAGACAAGAGCTTGGCTCCGGCCGGGAATCGAACCCTGGTCGGCAAGCTTATATAGACAGTGACTAACCCATTTGGCCACGAAGAAAGATAAAAGTCAATGACAATTCTACTGTACTTATACTTGTCGAATTCAAGTATTTTGTACTTAGAATTTAAATCAACCCATCTTCACCATCGTAGCTAATTGGTAGTTTGTTACTTGGTATTCAATTAATGATAAATTTTGCACATTTTTACGTGTTTTTCATATTCAAATAAGCCATATATATTTTAGATATATTAATGTCTGGATTCTCTTAACGACCTCGGGATCAGAGCCCCAGGCGAAATCATACAAAGACAAGAGCTTGGCTCCGGCCGGGAATCGAACCCTGGTCGGCAAGCTTATATAGACAGTGACTAACCCATTTGGCCACGAAGAAAGATAAAAGTCAATGACAATTCTACTGTACTTATACCTGTCGAATTCAAGTATTTTGTACTTAGAATTGAAATCAACCCATCTTCACCATCGTAGCTAATTGGTAGTTTGTTACTTGGCATTCAATTAATGATAAATTTTGCACATTTTTACGTGTTTTTCATATTCAAATAAGCCATATATATTTTAGATATATTAATGTCTGGATTCTCTTAACGACCTCGGGATCAGAGCCCCAGGCGAAATCACACAAAGACAAGAGCTTGGCTCCGGCCGGGAATCGAACCCTGGTCGGCAAGCTTATATAGACAGTGACTAACCCATTTGGCCACGAAGAAAGATAAAAGTCAACGACAATTCTACTGTACTTATACCTGTCGAATTCAAGTATTTTTTGTACTTAGAATTGAAATCAACCCATCTTCACCATCGTAGCTAATTGGTAGTTTGTTACTTGGCATTCAATTAATGATAAATTTTGCACATTTTTACGTGTTTTTCATATTCAAATAAGCCATATATATTTTAGATATATTAATGTCTGGATTCTCTTAACGACCTCGGGATCAGAGCCCCAGGCGAAATCACACAAAGACAAGAGCTTGGCTCCGGCCGAGAATCGAACCCTGGTCGGCAAGCTTATATAGACAGTGACTAACCCATTTGGCCACGAAGAAAGATAAAAGTCAATGACAATTCTACTGTACTTATACCTGTCGAATTCAAGTATTTTGTACTTAGAATTGAAATCAACCCATCTTCACCATCGTAGCTAATTGGTAGTTTGTTACTTGGCATTCAATTAATGATAAATTTTGCACATTTTTACGTGTTTTTCATATTCAAATAAGCCATATATATTTTAGATATATTAATGTCTGGATTCTCTTAACGACCTCGGGATCAGAGCCCCAGGCGAAATCACACAAAGACAAGAGCTTGGCTCCGGCCGGGAATCGAACCCTGGTCGGCAAGCTTATATAGACAGTGACTAACCCATTTGGCCACGAAGAAAGATAAAAGTCAATGACAATTCTACTGTACTTATACCTGTCGAATTCAAGTATTTTGTACTTAGAATTGAAATCAACCCATCTTCACCATCGTAGCTAATTGGTAGTTTGTTACTTGGCATTCAATTAATGATAAATTTTGCACATTTTTACGTGTTTTTCATATTCAAATAAGCCATATATATTTTAGATATATTAATGTCTGGATTCTCTTAACGACCTCGGGATCAGAGCCCCAGGCGAAATCACACAAAGACAAGAGCTTGGCTCCGGCCGGGAATCGAACCCTGGTCGGCAAGCTTATATAGACAGTGACTAACCCATTTGGCCACGAAGAAAGATAAAAGTCAATGACAATTCTACTCTACTTATACCTGTCGAATTCAAGTATTTTGTACTTAGAATTGAAATCAACCCATCTTCACCATCGTAGCTAATTGGTAGTTTGTTACTTGGCATTCAATTAATGATAAATTTTGCACATTTTTACGTGTTTTTCATATTCAAATAAGCCATATATATTTTAGATATATTAATGTCTGGATTCTCTTAACGACCTCGGGATCAGAGCCCCAGGCGAAATCACACAAAGACAAGAGCTTGGCTCCGGCCGGGAATCGAACCCTGGTCGGCAAGCTTATATAGACAGTGACTAACCCATTTGGCCACGAAGAAAGATAAAAGTCAATGACAATTCTACTGTACTTATACCTGTCGAATTCCAGTATTTTGTACTTAGAATTGAAATCAACCCATCTTCACCATCGTAGCTAATTGGTAGTTTGTTACTTGGCATTCAATTAATGATAAATTTTGCACATTTTTACGTGTTTTTCATATTCAAATAAGCCATATATATTTTAGATATATTAATGTCTGGATTCTCTTAACGACCTCGGGATCAGAGCCCCAGGCGAAATCACACAAAGACAAGAGCTTGGCTCCGGCCGGGAATCGAACCCTGGTCGGCAAGCTTATATAGACAGTGACTAACCCATTTGGCCATGAAGAAAGATAAACGTCAATGACAATTCTACTGTACTTATACCTGTCGAATTCAAGTATTTTTTGTACTTAGAATTGAAATCAACCCATCTTCACCATCGTAGCTAATTGGTAGTTTGTTACTTGGCATTCAATTAATGATAAATTTTGAACATTTTTACATGTTTTTCATATTCAAATAAGCCATATATATTTTAGATATATTAATGTCTGGATTCTCTTAACGACCTCGGGATCAGAGCCCCAGGCGAAATCACACAAAGACAAGAGCTTGGCTCCGGCCGGGAATCGAACCCTGGTCGGCAAGCTTATATAGACAGTGACTAACCCATTTGGCCACGAAGAAAGATAAAAGTCAATGACAATTCTACTGTACTTATACCTGTCGAATTCAAGTATTTTGTACTTAGAATTGAAATCAACCCATCTTCACCATCGTAGCTAATTGGTAGTTTGTTACTTGGCATTCAATTAATGATAAATTTTGCACATTTTTACGTGTTTTTCATATTCAAATAAGCCATATATATTTTAGATATATTAATGTCTGGATTCTCTTAACGACCTCGGGATCAGAGCCCCAGGCGAAATCACACAAAGACAAGAGCTTGGCTCCGGCCGGGAATCGAACCCTGGTCGGCAAGCTTATATAGACAGTGACTAACCCATTTGGCCACGAAGAAAGATAAAAGTCAATGACAATTCTACTGTACTTATACCTGTCGAATTCCAGTATTTTGTACTTAGAATTGAAATCAACCCATCTTCACCATCGTAGCTAATTGGTAGTTTGTTACTTGGCATTCAATTAATGATAAATTTTGCACATTTTTACGTGTTTTTCATATTCAAATAAGCCATATATATTTTAAATATATTAATGTCTGGATTCTCTTAACGACCTCGGGATCAGAGCCCCAGGCGAAATCACACAAAGACAAGAGCTTGGCTCCGGCCGGGAATCGAACCCTAGTCGGCAAGCTTATATAGACAGTGACTAACCCATTGGGCCACGAAGAAAGATAAAAGTCAATTACAATTCTACTGTACTTATACCTGTCGAATTCCAGTATTTTGTACTTAGAATTGAAATCAACCCATCTTCACCATCGTAGCTAATTGGTAGTTTGTTACTTGGCATTCAATTAATGATAAATTTTGCACATTTTTACGTGTTTTTCATATTCAAATAAGCCATATATAATTTAGATATATTAATGTCTGGATTCTCTTAACGACCTCGGGATCAGAGCCCCAGGCGAAATCACACAAAGACAAGAGCTTGGCTCCGGCCGGGAATCGAACCCTGGTCGGCAAGCTTATATAGACAGTGACTAACCCATTTGGCCACGAAGAAAGATAAAAGTCAATGACAATTCTACTGTACTTATACCTGTCGAATTCAAGTATTTTGTACTTAGAATTGAAATCAACCCATCTTCACCATCGTAGCTAATTGGTAGTTTGTTACTTGGCATTCAATTAATGATAAATTTTGCACATTTTTACGTGTTTTTCATATTCAAATAAGCCATATATATTCTAGATATATTAATGTCTGGATTCTCTTAACGACCTCGGGATCAGAGCCCCAGGCGAAATCACACAAAGACAAGAGCTTGGCTCCGGCCGGGAATCGGACCCTGGTCGGCAAGCTTATATAGACAGTGACTAACCCATTTGGCCACGAAGAAAGATAAAAGTCAATGACAATTCTACTGTACTTATACCTGTCGAATTCCAGTATTTTGTACTTAGAATTGAAATCAACCCATCTTCACCATCGTAGCTAATTGGTAGTTTGTTACTTGGCATTCAATTAATGATAAATTTTGCACATTTTTACCTGTTTTTCATATTCAAATAAGCCATATATATTTTAGATATATTAATGTCTGGATTCTCTTAACGACCTCGGGATCAGAGCCCCAGGCGAAATCACACAAAGACAAGAGCTTGGCTCCGGCCGGGAATCGAACCCTGGTCGGCAAGCTTATATAGACAGTGACTAACCCATTTGGCCACGAAGAAAGATAAAAGTCAATGACAATTCTACTGTACTTATACCTGTCGAATTCAAGTATTTTGTACTTAGAATTGAAATCAACCCATCTTCACCATCGTAGCTAATTGGTAGTTTGTTACTTGGCATTCAATTAATGATAAATTTTGCACATTTTTACGTGTTTTTCATATTCAAATAAGCCATATATATTTTAGATATATTAATGTCTGGATTCTCTTAACGACCTCGGGATCAGAGCCCCAGGCGAAATCACACAAAGACAAGAGCTTGGCTCCGGCCGGGAATCGAACCCTGGTCGGCAAGCTTATATAGACAGTGACTAACCCATTTGGCCACGAAGAAAGATAAAAGTCAATGACAATTCTACTGTACTTATACCTGTCGAATTCAAGTATTTTTTGTACTTAGAATTGAAATCAACCCATCTTCACCATCGTAGCTAATTGGTAGTTTGTTACTTGGCATTCAATTAATGATAAATTTTGCACATTTTTACGTGTTTTTCATATTCAAATAAGCCATATATATTTTAGATATATTAATGTCTGGATTCTCTTAACGACCTCGGGATCAGAGCCCCAGGCGAAATCACACAAAGACAAGAGCTTGGCTCCGGCCGGGAATCGGACCCTGGTCGGCAAGCTTATATAGACAGTGACTAACCCATTTGGCCACGAAGAAAGATAAAAGTCAATGACAATTCTACTGTACTTATACCTGTCGAATTCCAGTATTTTGTACTTAGAATTGAAATCAACCCATCTTCACCATCGTAGCTAATTGGTAGTTTGTTACTTGGCATTCAATTAATGATAAATTTTGCACATTTTTACGTGTTTTTCATATTCAAATAAGCCATATATATTTTAGATATATTAATGTCTGGATTCTCTTAACGACCTCGGGATCAGAGCCCCAGGCGAAATCACACAAAGACAAGAGCTTGGCTCCGGCCGGGAATCGAACCCTGGTCGGCAAGCTTATATAGACAGTGACTAACCCATTTGGCCACGAAGAAAGATAAAAGTCAATGACAATTCTACTGTACTTATACCTGTCGAATTCAAGTATTTTGTACTTAGAATTGAAATCAACCCATCTTCACCATCGTAGCTAATTGGTAGTTTGTTACTTGGCATTCAATTAATGATAAATTTTGCACATTTTTACGTGTTTTTCATATTCAAATAAGCCATATATATTTTAGATATATTAATGTCTGGATTCTCTTAACGACCTCGGGATCAGAGCCCCAGGCGAAATCACACAAAGACAAGAGCTTGGCTCCGGCCGGGAATCGAACCCTGGTCGGCAAGCTTATATAGACAGTGACTAACCCATTTGGCCACGAAGAAAGATAAAAGTCAATGACAATTCTACTGTACTTATACCTGTCGAATTCAAGTATTTTGTACTTAGAATTGAAATCAACCCATCTTCACCATCGTAGCTAATTGGTAGTTTGTTACTTGGCATTCAATTAATGATAAATTTTGCACATTTTTACGTGTTTTTCATATTCAAATAAGCCATATATATTTTAGATATATTAATGTCTGGATTCTCTTAACGACCTCGGGATCAGATCCCCAGGCGAAATCACACAAAGACAAGAGCTTGGCTCCGGCCGGGAATCGAACCCTGGTCGGCAAGCTTATATAGACAGTGACTAACCCATTTGGCCACGAAGAAAGATAAAAGTCAATTACAATTCTACTGTACTTATACCTGTCGAATTCAAGTATTTTGTACTTAGAATTGAAATCAACCCATCTTCACCATCGTAGCTAATTGGTAGTTTGTTACTTGGCATTCAATTAATGATAAATTTTGCACATTTTTACGTGTTTTTCATATTCAAATAAGCCATATATATTTTAGATATATTAATGTCTGGATTCTCTTAACGACCTCGGGATCAGAGCCCCAGGCGAAATCACACAAAGACAAGAGCTTGGCTCCGGCCGGGAATCGAACCCTGGTCGGCAAGCTTATATAGACAGTGACTAACCCATTTGGCCACGAAGAAAGATAAAAGTCAATGACAATTCTACTGTACTTATACCTGTCGAATTCAAGTATTTTGTACTTAGAATTGAAATCAACCCATCTTCACCATCGTAGCTAATTGGTAGTTTGTTACTTGGCATTCAATTAATGATAAATTTTGCACATTTTTACGTGTTTTTCATATTCAAATAAGCCATATATATTTTAGATATATTAATGTCTGGATTCTCTTAACGACCTCGGGATCAGAGCCCCAGGCGAAATCACACAAAGACAAGAGCTTGGCTCCGGCCGGGAATCGAACCCTGGTCGGCAAGCTTATATAGACAGTGACTAACCCATTTGGCCACGAAGAAAGATAAAAGTCAATGACAATTCTACTGTACTTATACCTGTCAAATTCAAGTATTTTGTACTTAGAATTGAAATTAACCCATCTTCACCATCGTAGCTAATTGGTAGTTTGTTACTTGGCATTCAATTAATGATAAATTTTGCACATTTTTACGTGTTTTTCATATTCAAATAAGCCATATAT
>NC_090737.1:77227314-77247314 GCF_036898095.1 Palaemon carinicauda
TCGCTGGGTCAGAACTGGATGTGGTAGCGGCACGAACTTCATCTGTAGTTCCAACGCCAAGGGGAACCACATACTGTTCGCCCACTTGTGGGCCACTATTGCTGCTACCCCCTTGAAGGATCTCAGTTTGTTGAGGACCCTCAACAGAAGGTTGTGAGGAGGGAACAGATAAATCCTGGACCATCTGTTCCAGTCGAGGGACATTGCGTCCACTGCTTCCGCTAAGGGGTCCTCGTACGGGGACACGTACAGGGGCAACTTCTTGTTGTCTTTCGTCGCAAAGAGGTCTATTTGCAGTTCTGGGACTTGATTCAGAATGAAGGAAAATGATCCTGCGTCTAAGGACCATTCCGATTCTATCGGTGTGAACCTGGATAGAGCGTCCGCTGTCACATTGCTGACTCCTTGAAGGTGAACTGCCGACAGGTACCACTTCTTCTTTTCCGCCAATCGGAAAATGGCTAACATCACTTGGTTGAGAGGTGGTGACCTCGACCCTTGTCGATTCAAGCATCTCACAACCACCTCGCTGTCCGTTACCAATCTTATGTGGATCGAGTGACGCGGGGAGACTTTCTTTAAGGTAAGGAGCACTGCCATAGCTTCTAGAAAGTTTATATGAAAGGTCCTGAATAGCTTGGACCAAGTCCCCTGGACTTTTTTCCGATGAGAGTGACCTCCCCATCCCTCCTTTGAGGCGTCTGAGTGAATCGTCATCGACGGGGGAGGTGGCTGAAGAAGAACCGACTTCTTTAGATGTCTGGCTTGGGACCAAGGTCTGAGAAGAGTACGTAGCCGAGGCGGCACTGGTCTTCTCAGGTCTCTTCGCGCGTTTGATGCATACCTTCTCCAAACTCCGGTTGCATCCTTTAGCTGTGCTCTTAGCACTGGGTCTGTCACTGAAGCAAACTGGAGAGAGCCTAGTACCCTCTCCTGTTCGCGTCTTGATATCCTTTCTGAATCTAGAAGTCTCTTGACAGAGCCCGCTATCTCCTTCCTTTTCTTCGTCGGGATGGAGAAACTGTGTGACAAAAGGTCCCAGTGGATTCCCAGCCACTGGAACTTTTGGGATGGAGAAAGTCGAGACTTTTTCTTGTTGATCTTGAAGCCTAGGTATTCTAGGAACTGGATCACCTGACTGGAAGCTTGCAAGCATTCGGTCTCGGATGCTGCCCACACCAGCCAGTCGTCCAGGTAGGCTACTACCTGAATTCCCTTTAGGCGTAATTGTTTGAGAGCTGCGCTCGCAAGCTTCGTGAAAATCCTTGGGGCTATGTTTAGCCCGAATGGCATGGCTCTGAAGGCGTACAGTTTCCGTTGTAGCCTGAACCCTAAGTAGGGGGAGAGTCGACGGCTGATTGGAATGTGCCAATAGGCGTCTGACAAGTCTATAGAGACTGAGTATGCCCTCTTGGGCAGTAAGGTCCTTATGTGTTGCAGTGTTAGCATCTTGAATTTGCAATTCACTATGAACTTGTTGAGTGGTGACAAGTCCAGAATGACTCTGAGCTTTTCCGAGTCTTTCTTGGGAACACAAAACAGCCTCCCTTGGAATTTGATGGACTTCACCTTTCGGATCACATTTTTCTCCACAGTTCTTGAACGTACTCCTCCAAAACGGGGGTGGAGTGTTGGAAAAACCGAAGGCTGTACCAGCTCCAACCCAGTCCATTCTTGAGTAGGCTTTGGGCCCAGGGATCGAAGGTCCAGCGATCCCAAAATTTCATCAGTCTCCCTCCTACCGGTATCATTTCACTTGGACTGCCGTCCTGAGGTCTTGCCTCCCTGACCACGACCACCTCTGAATCCCCTTCCCCTTGAGGGGCGTCTAGACGAGCCTCTGGCTGCTCCTCTAGGTTTTGCACGAAAGGAAGAAGACTGTCCTTCGAACGTTGGGGCGAATGTGGTTGACTGACCTGGCACAGCCTGGGGTACCCACTGAAAGGCAGTCGGGGTTTGTGCCACCATCTGGGGCACTGGAGGCAAAGGCAATTGCAGTTGCTGTTGCTGTCTATAAGGCTTGGCTGGCCGAGATGGTAGCCTAGTCCTCATATTCTTCCTCTTTGGTTGAGGACCCTCATCCGGGGAAGATTTTCTTTTGATAGCCAGGCCCCACTTCTGGAGAAGGTTTCTATTCTCCACGGCGGCCTTATCAACAACCTCTTTGACCACATCGGTAGGGAAAAGGTCTTTTCCCCAAATGTTGGAGGAGATTAATTTCCTTGGTTCGTGTCTCACCGAAGCCCCGGTGAACACGAACTCCCTGCAAGCTCTCCTTGCCTTGATGAAGCCATAAAGGTCCTTCGTCACTGTGGCTAGGTGAGACTTAGCCACTACCATGAACATTTCATGGACCTTTGGGTCACTTGCCATTGTCTCAAGAGTGGTCTGATGAGACATTGAGGCAGCCAGTCTTTCTTTGGTCTCGAACTCTCTTCGTAAAAGAGATTCGGGCAGCTTGGGGAGGTCCTCGCCGAATTGCCGTCCGGCAATATCAGCCTCCAACTTTCCCACTGAGAATGTCAGATGGACATCCTTCCAGTCTTTGTGGTCCATAGGCAGAGCCAGCGACAAGGGTTTACACTCCTCCAGGGAGGGGCAAGGCTTGCCGGCCTCGACTGCCTTTAGGACAGCCGCAAACCCTTTTTGTAAAAAGGGGAAGGCTCTATCAGGAGAGGACACAAAAGAAGGGAGCTTCTTGCTCAATGCAGCTACCTTCGAATTCGAGAAGCCCCTCTCTTTCATCGAGGATGAAAGTAGGGCTTGAGCCTTAGCGTGGTCCATAATAATGACCTCCTTCGGCTCTGTTTCCTCCCTTGAAGCTGGTTCTTTTCTCAGCCGGACATAGCAGTCCGGATATGATGCCTTGCTGGGCCAGAATTCTACCTCCTCTAGGGGAACTGAACCCAGCTTATCCGAGATGACGATCTTACCAGTCGTCATCGGCATGTGCTCAGCATACCTCCATGGGTTAGCATCTGAGCATATGGGAAGGTCTTTCACATTGAGCCTTTTCTGGGGCCCATGTGATTCTGCTAGGGACTGCATACGCAGTTCCATTGCAGCCGCCTTCTCCTGATTCTCCTTTTGCATTTGTTGGATCATTCCAACAATCGAAGAGAGGGCCTGTCCCAGTTCTACTGGGAGACCAGCCGATGTTGAGGGGATAGGCTCCGGCATCTGAACCGGAGTAGCCGACACCTCGTCGACCTCATCCTCTACGACATCCGGGGTTTGAACTTGATCCTGACCTTCTGCCAGGAGGTCTTCTTCCAAACGTTCGTCCAGGTCAGACATCCTGTCACACAACTGGATGTCTTGCATCGCATCTGCGACTTCCTCGTCCACCTGGACTTGATCTTGAGGGATCTCCTCTTGAGGCTGGGGAATCACTGCCTCAGCTGATGCCTGGGGAAAAAGATACGCCCTCATCTTCTCACTTGGAAGATAAGGGCCAGAGGTGTTCTTCTTGAAGCCCCTTACCCAAGTACGAAGCTTTTCCCTAGCTATATCCCTTGATTCCGCCGTTCTAGGGGAATCAAAAGCCTCAGTAATCAGGTTAGTGCATACAGTACATACCTGAGGGTCCCAATACTGGAGATCATCCTTGGAGACAGCGCATGCTGCGTGTCTCCTACAACACTCATGTCCGCAGAGGTTCTTGCTGCGGACATTGCAGAAAAAATTTCCGCACTTCGGAGGGTCCTCCTGTAAAGAGAAGAAATTTCCATGAGTATCAAGTGAACTATGTATCACTGGATATGCATAGTATAGCATAACAATTCATAAAGGAAAGACACACACTTGTGTTTCCCTCACAACCCATTGTTGCAGCCTTCCAGATAATATAATCAAAATGGTTTATCTCTACTAGAGTAACCAATGCAAGGTTTCCAGAGGAAACAGGTGGAGCTCACACCTAGGCAATGATTTTAAAATCCTGGATAATAGACAGGGAAGAACTCTGCTTCCTATCTGAGGGCAACAGCAAAGGGCTGTGCAAGAAAACACAATAGTGTTAGAAGATACAGTGCTGTACCTAAACCTTTACTATAGTTTTCTTCTTACTGTATATGCTATACAGAAGAATACTAGTACAGTATAGGAGGATGTGTGCCGGCCTGCCTTTGCCGGCCGGCACACACCACAACTAGCTTTAAAGTATACTACTTAACAGCTATAGGGCGGCAGCACTCTGGTTCAAATGCCTGTGCCGGCGGCAGCAGCTGCCGGCCGGCAACAGCCAGTGTTGGCCGGCAATGACTGCCGGCCAGCAACTACACAAGGTAGTACCCAGCTGCCGGCCACACTCTTGGTGACCGGCAGACAAGGACTGACATAAGCCGGCCGGCAAAGGTACAAGACCGATGCCAGCCGGCAGCAAAAGAACCAGAAGACTACACCTGCCCGGCTGCCGGCCTCATAGGCCGGCAGACGGGACAGGTACAGCACTAGAAGAAAATAGAATGGATGCCGGGATAAGAGTGTACACAACCCCCCAAGCCCGGCAACCGAAAGAGTGCATATAAGGAAGGGGAGAAACTTAATTCAGGCTTCCTTGACCAATGCCGTCCGGCTCTGCCGGCAGGCATGGATGAGGGACCAAGAGAGGTCCGGGCAGCACTCGAAAACATAAGACCCTTGCCGGCCAGCATCTCTGCCGGCCGGCAATGGGCTTAGTCAATTCCACATCCCAACCTATACTAGGTCCAGAAGTAGAATGACGTACAGTACAGTAATACCCCTGCCGGCCAGCTCTGCCGGCCGGCAAGGTACAGTACAGTAATGGCTAGGCCATTACGGAGATAGAGGGGGAAGGGACAAGAGGGTCCTGCCAACTTTGCTTTAGTGACAGATCACCCGCAGCCAAGAACTTTGTCTTAGCCTAAGGGAGATCTAAGGGAAAGGGCCAGCAATACTTGCCAGCTTCCAGAGCACCAAAGCAAGGAATGCGTTGCTACTCCCAAGGGAAGAACTTATCCTCCCCCGAGAACAGCAACAGGACTTAGTCTGGTCGATCACAAAAGAAGGAATCATAACTTACAGAAACCTTCGGTAGTGACCTAAGGGAGCTAAGCTCCCTTTGTAAGTGTTAGGTCAGCGAGGGGGACTCTGCCCCAAGCCAGACAACACGGACTCAGACAAAAAACTCTGTTGTTCTGTCCCTCTTTGAACCAGACTTTGCTGGAACAGGAAGGTACAGTAACACCCTAGTATAGTTTTATCGAAAATAAATTCGGAAAAAAACCACTTAGGGATAAGCCCAAGGCTTAAACAGAGGGAAAGGCATTGCATACCTTCTCCGAAGAAAAGAAAGCAACCGGGGAGTATGATAAAGTATACTAAGGCTCCATAAGCAATTAGCCTAGGCACCAAGAGAATCGATTACCTAATTCACCGAAACTCTCACGTATACAATCTTGGAAATATTCCACACAGTATAAAATGTATAAAATATAGCCTAAAGCTTCAATAAAATTTTAATTACACTCGGAAAAACCAAAATCATGCATTAAGTACTAGGACCAAACGACTAGGCTACATGGCCTAGCGTAGGCCAGAATGGCGAATACTTCGCCAAATAATACTAAGCACGAAAGGAAATCCTATGTAAAGCTAAATAGCTAAAATTTATTAAAGCAAAACAACCAGGAATGTCACTCTGACTAACTAATTTATACCTAGCGAGTGACAGTGTCCAGGACACCTCTGGTAGGCTACGGCTCTTGTATCAAAGATTAATCCTATTAATCACTCAAAATTTTACCAAGAGCCTACATTTATACATAACAGACACTATACTCAACTTATCCGAGGCCAACGAAGACGGAGAAGCCATGAAAAGCTGAATAAATCCAAGATTTGCGAGAAAAATAGGAAAAAACACCGAGTTGTTAAGCTACGCAAAAAGGAATACAGATGGCGCCAGGATTGGCGCCAGGCACGCATACGAATCGGGGGATAGGGAAGCCTTGGGAGCGGCTCCCCTTTTTCTTTCCCGAATTCGTATCTCGTCAATCTCCCTCCTACGAGACGAAATCTCTGTTCAGGTCGTAGATTGCCATGTGAAGTGTCTAGAATACGTCCTCTGATATGTCGCGATATCCCTTTCACGAGGGATACTCGCTCCAGGAGTTAGAATTCTGGTACCTTAAGGTAAATTCTCTGGGAATATCGCCGTAGTTGTAATATACCCTAGGAAGCTACCCTATAGGAACTTCCATCAGGACGACATGGCTTGAGCCCAAAAATACATATATACATATATATATATATATATATATATATATATATATATAAATATATATATATATATATATATATATATATATATATATGTATATATATATATATATATATATATATATATATATATATATATATATATATATATATATTTATATATATATATATATATATATATATATATATATATATATATATATATATATATATATATATATATATATATATATATATATATATATATATATATATATATATATTCATATTTATAAACATATATATATATATATATATATATATATATATATATATATATATGTATATATATATATATATATATATATATATATATATATATATATATATATATATATATATATATATATATATATATATATATATATATCTATAAATATATGTTTATAAATATGAATATATATAGATATATATATATATATATATATATATATATATATATATATATATATATATATATATATATATATATACATATATATATATATATATATATATATATATATATATATATATATATATATATGTATATAACGGATTTTGAGCGAAGCGAAAAATCTATTTTTGGGTAAGATAGCCATGTCGTCCTGATGGAAGTTCCTTAAAGGCAGCTTCCTAGGGTATATTACAACTACGGCGATATTCCCAGAGAATTTACCTTCAGGTACCCAGAATTCTAACTCCTGGAGCGAGTATCCCTAAAAAAGACCTTAGGGATATCGTAAATATCAGTGGACGTATTCTTGACACGCCTCATAGCAATCTATACCCCGAATAGAGTTAACACTTCGTAGGGGTAAAATGGCAAGAAAACGAAAACGATAAGAAAGGGGGGAGCCGTTCATAAGGCATCCCTCCTCCCCGTTTCGAAAGCGTGCCCTGCGCCGCTCACGGCGCCATCTGTATTCCTTGTAGCGATACACGAGGTGCTACAGATACTGTATGTAGGGAGGGGTCCTACTATCCTTTTCACTCTTATTTATTTTGAAAAGGAGCAGGGCGGGTCCATCAGGACGACATGGCTATCTTACCCAAAAATAGATTTTTCGCTTCGCTCAAAATCCGTTTTCTGGGCTCAAGCCATGTCGTCCTGATGGAAGTATACCAGAGCATTACTGTATCTGTGGATTCTCAATACGTGCCGTACTCCTCAAGAATGTTTCTTAGTCAACTCGACTGACAGACCTAAGATGTTACCGTTATACATCTTTTCACTAATCATAAGCCATGAGAGTGCTTCCTGCCCCCTACAGGGAGGAGTCCTACTAGACTCTAGAAACGAACGAAGAGTACATATACCTATGTATGAATCACTCGCCAGCCAGTACCATATAGTGGTCTCACTCTATATGAAGCGAAGTCTTACGGGACTACCGTATCCAAAAGAAAAAGTCCCGACCAGCACCCTGGTCGAAGTAAAAATAGACAAAAGGTTATATCTGCGTAGGATTAAACTTGCTGCTACCACCATCCTCAGAAAGGGGTGGAGTCCTTATTGCTAAGGAAAGTATAAACCAGTATAATCCAGGCTTTGCATTAAGGAATAGGCTATTATAGATATCCCCGATTAATATACATAGGCTAAATGCTCAAAAAACAATATGAAATCAAAAATATAGGTGAAGGAGACGCAAGGTTCCCGAGAACAAGTTTATTGAGAAACAATAAATAGACATGGTCACCATAAATATGTACATATGCTAGGTGGATGACCAACAATTTTCACAAGTACTGTAGTGCATGGATGAATGATTATCTGAAAGAGAACATATGTGTCACTTACACATACCCCGGTATCAAACTTAACGTCCATGTTACTACTTCGCTGACAATAGCGTTGGCAAACGCTTGGCACACCTGTCTGTACTTGTGTTACCATCACCATCACGTTGGAACAGTCACTGTGGGCTCTGAGAGCCTACACTACCAGTTATATCAACATATATAACTAACTATTCACCCAAGAATCCAAGTCCCAAATGATTCCGCTGTTCCTCGCAGAGTTAAACAGCAGGGTTAACGACGCAACCAACTGCTACCACAGACCTCTTTAGCTGCTCCACTTGCTTAGCATAGTGGCGAAAGAATACCCTGGAAGACTTCCAGCCAGTGTATGAACGAAGGTGTTCAAAATCCATAAAGTTAAAGAAGTTTAAAGATGAAGCAACTTTCCTCGGATCATGACCTGCGGGTGAACTGTCAGGATCCGCTCTGCGAATAAAATATGTAATTTTCGCCCTAAGTTGATTTAAAGATAAATTCGAGCCCGATGTTTCTCCTCTGAATAGTTGGCCCCCATGGAAGTCTGAAGTTCTACGAAGATAGACCTTAAGGCATTCTACGGGACATAGAGATGCATCTTCTTTCAGAGGGCAGATTCTCCAGGGACCCCACCTGTTGGTGGGCAACTCGTTCTTAGCGAGAAACGTAGGGTCCGGAAACAGGTTCAGTTCTCCCCCATCCAGGAACTGAACTCGGCCCTCCTCTCTCGAGAGGGCCACAATCTCACTAACTCTGGCCCCAGAAGCAAGGGCAAAAAGGAAGATCACTTTTTGAGTCAGGTCCTTCAACGCACATTCCTCATTATCTAGTAATGAGGCAAAATGAAGGACTTTGTCTAATGACCATGAAATAGGCTTTGGAGGAGCTGATGGTCTAAGCCTAGCACAGGCCTTTGGGATCTTATTAAACATTTCGTTAGCGAGGTCTACCTGGAAGGCATATAGAATGGGTCTTGTTAGAGCTGACTTACATGTAGAAATTGTGTTCGCCGCCAGCCCCTGTCTGTGGAGGTGAATGAAGAAGGATAGGCAGAACTCTGTAGAGATCTCGTGCGGGTTCTTATCTTTGGCAAAGGCTACCCATTTCTTCCATGCAGATTCGTACTGCCTCCTAGTAGACTTACACTTGTATTCTTCCAGGAAGTCGATACTATCTTTCGAGATTCCGAACCGTTTCTTCACCGCTAGGGAGAGAAAATCATGAGCTGCAGGGTTCGGGTTTTCTGTAATGAAGCGAAGACAGTCGACTTCTGGACTTGCTGGGACAGAACTGGGTCCAGGAGTGGTAGGAACCTCAGTCGTAGTTCCAGAGCCAGAGGGAACCATACACTGTTCGGCCACTTGTGGGCCACTATTGCTGCTACTCCCTTGAAGGATCTCAGTTTGTTGAGGACCCTCAACATCAGATTGTGAGGGGGAAACAGGTAGATCCTGGACCATCTGTTCCAATCGAGGGACATCGCATCTATTGCTTCTGCCGAGGGGTCCACATATGGGGACACATATTTCGGCAGCTTCTTGTTGTCCTTCGTCGCGAAGAGCTCTATCTGCAGTTCTGGGACTTGTCTCAAGATGAAAGAGAATGATCCTGCGTCTAGGGACCATTCTGTCTCTATTGGTGTTACCCTGGATAGAGCGTCCGCGGTCACATTCCGGACTCCTTGAAGGTGAACTGCTGACAGGTGCCACTTCTTCTTCTCCGCCAGTCGGAATATGGCTAACATTATCTGGTTGAGAGGTGGGGATCTCGATCCCCGCCGATTCAGACATTTCACAACCACCTCGCTGTCCAGTACCAACCTTACGTGGATCGAGTGACGTGGGGATACTTTCTTCAGGGTCAGAAGTACTGCCATAGCTTCTAGAAAGTTTATGTGAAAGGTCCCAAATAGCTTGGACCAGATTCCTTGCACTTTTTTCCGATGGGAGTGACCCCCCCACCCTACCTTTGAGGCGTCTGTGTGGATTGTCACTGACGGGGGGGGGGGGGGGTGGCTGAAGAGGTAGAGACCTCTTTAGACGACTGGCTTGAGACCACGGTCTGAGAAGAGAACGTAGTCGAAGTGGGACCGGTCTCTTCAAGTCCCTTCGCTTTTTCGATGCAAAGGTTCTCCATACTCCCGCTGCATCTTTTAGCTGTGCTCTTAGCACAGGGTCTGTTACTGATGCAAACTGAAGAGAGCCCAAAACCCTCTCTTGTTCGCGTCTTGATATCCTCTCGGAACCTAGAAGTCTCCTGACAGACCCTGCTATTTCCTTCCTCTTTGACATCGGGATGGAAAGACGGTGTGACACTAAATCCCAGTGAATTCCCAACCACTGGAACCTCTGAGCTGGAGAAAGACGAGACTTCTTTCTGTTGATCATGAAGCCTAGATATTCCAGGAACTGAATCACTTGTAGGGAAGCTTGCAAGCATTCTGCTCTGGATGCTGCCCACACCAACCAATCGTCCAGGTAGGCTACTACCTGGAACCCTTTTAGGCGTAACTGTTTGAGAGCTGCGCTCGCAAGCTTTGTAAAGATCCTTGGGGCTATGTTTAGTCCGAAGGGCATCGCCCTGAAAGCGTAAAGTTTTTGTTGTAGCTTGAATCCTAGGTAGGGGGAGAGACGACGACTTATTGGAACGTGCCAATATGCGTCTGACAAGTCGATGGAGACGGTATATGCCCTCTTGGGCAGTAAGGCCCTTATGTGTTGTAACGTTAACATCTTGAACTTGTGGTTCACTATGAACTTGTTGAGTGGTGACAAGTCCAGAATGACTCTGAGTTTCCCCGAGTCTTTCTTGGGAACACAAAACAGCCTCCCTTGGAACTTGATGGACTTTACCCTCCTGATCACCTTTTTCTCCAACAGATCTTGGGTGTACTCCTCCAAAACGGGGGTGGAGTGTTGGAAAAATTGAGGGCACTGGGGCGGAGTACTGTACCAACTCCAACCCAGTCCATTTTTGAGAAGGCTGTGGGCCCAGGGATCGAAGGTCCAGCGATCCCGGAAATACTGAAGTCTCCCACCTACCGGCGACACTTCACTTTGACTGTCCTGCAGTCTTGCCTCCCTGGCCGCGACCACCTCTGAATCCTCGTCCCCTAGAGGGGCGTCTTGATGACCCTCTAGCTGCTCCTCTGGGCCTTGCACGAAACGTGGTCGACTGTCCCTCGAACACGGGATTGAATGCAGGGGAAGCTGATGACATGGCTTGGGGAACCCATTGGAAGGTGGTCGGGGTCTGGGCTACCAGTTGTGGAACCGGAGGCAAAGCTGGCTGTTGCTGCTGTGGTCTTTGCTGTTTGAAGGACTTGGCTGGACGGGAGGAAAACCTTGACTTCTTCGCCTTTCCTTTCGGCTGAGGGCCATTCATCCGGAGAAGACTTCCTCTTAAGGGACAGGCCCCACTTCAGGAGAAGATTGCGGTTCTCAGTGGCTGCCTTGTCCACGATCTCTTTGACCACGTCCTTGGGAAAGAGATCTTTACCCCAGATGTTGGATGAAATTAGCCTCTTGGGTTCGTGCCTCACTGTGGCCGAGGCGAACACAAACTCCCTACAGGCTCTCCTTGCTTTAACAAAGCAATAGAGGTCCTTGGTTACTGTGGCCAGATGGATTTTGGCCATAACCATAAACATCTCTGGCATCTTGGGGTCGCTAGCCATCGTCTCCATGTTGGTCTGGAGAGACATCGAGGCTGCCAGGCGCTCCTTTGTGTCCAATTCCCTCCGTAGAAGGAATTCCGACAACTTGGGAAGGTTTTCGCCGAACTGCTGTCCTGCAATGTCGGCGTCCAACTTCCCAACCGAGAAAGTAAGGTGCACCTCCTTCCAGTCCTTATTATCCATTGGCAATGCCAGCGATAGAGGTTTACATTCCTCCAAAGACGGGCACGGCTTGCCAGCTTCAACCGCCTTGATGACGGCCGCAAACCCCTTTTGCATAAAGGGGAAGGCCCTAGCCGGGGAGGATACAAAGGAGGGGTGCTTCTTACTCAAGGCGGCAACCTTTGAGTTTGAGAACCCCCTCTCCTTTAAAGCAGCTGTCAAAGTGGCTTGAGCCTTGGAGTGATCCAGGATAATCACCTCCTTTGGTTCCGTCTCCTCCTTCGAAGCCGGCTCCTTCTTCAAACGGACATAGCAGTCCGGGTAGGCCCCTCTACTGGGCCAGAATTCCACCTCCTCAAGGGGAACTGAACCCAGTTTCTCCGACATGACGATCTTCCCAATCGTCATCGGCATGTGCTCGGCATATCTCCACGGGTTGGCATCCGAGCACAGAGGAAGGTCCTTAACGTTGAGCTTCTTTGGAGGTCCACGTGATGCTGTGATCTTCTGCATCTGGAGCTCCAAAGTAGCGGCCTTCTGATTATTCTCCCTCTGCATCTGTTGGATCATACCAACGATGGAAGAGAGAGCCTGTCCAAGCTCTGCTGGAAGAGCGGACGAGGTAGAGGGGATAGGTTCAGGGACCTGAACCGGCACGTCTGATGATACGGGAACCTCTTCCTCCACGGCAATAGGATCTCGATCCTGCTCCTCGCCCTCTGCGAGGAGATCCTGCTCCGCACGATCGGACAAGTCGGACATCTTGTCGTCCAACTGGATGTCCTGCAAGGCGTCAGCGACATCCTCCTCCACTGGAATCTGGATCAGAGGGATCTCCGGCCGAGGCTGGGGAACAACAGCATCAGGGGAAGCCTTGGGAAAAAGGTATGCCCTCATCTTCTCGTTAGGAAGATAAGGTCCAGTGGTGTTTTTCTGAAAACCCCTTACCCATACGCGAAGCCTCTCCCTCGCTGCATCTCTTGACTCCGCCGACCTAGGGGATTCAAAAGCCTCTGATAGCAGGTTAGTACATACAGCACATACCTGCGGATCCCAGTAACGATGTTCATCATTGGAGGCTGCACAAGCCGCGTGCCTCCTACACGAGGCATGTCCGCAAAAGTTCTTACTGCGGACATTGCAGAAGACACTATCACACTTCGGATGCTCCTCCTGTAAAAGAAGAAAAATTTCCATGAATATCAAGTGAATTTTAATTCACATGTAACAAATGAGTATTCAACAAGAATAAGGGAAAGACACCTACTTGTGAAACCCACACAAACACCTGTGGAAGCCCACCAGCCAAGTCACATAGTTAGTCTTTACTAGAATAACCAGAGAACGTATTTCCAAAGGAAATTAGGTGTAGCTCACACCTAAGGTAAAAAATTACCATTCTGGCCAGGAATAAAAGAATTATCTTTTATCCTTGTAAGGCGACACCAGGTGATTATACCAGTAACACAAGTAAGATAGAAAAGACAGTGTTGTAACCTACTACATCATGAACTCCCTTGGTTGAATATACCACCAAGAGAGGACTGATACAGTACCTGAGGGTGGTGTGCCAGCCGGCTATTGCCGCTCAGCACCCCCCCCCCTTGTTTTCGAAAGGTAGATCTCAAGTACACAACATCAGATCACCTTTATTGGGGAGAACTCCAGAACCCATGCCTGAACGGGCCGGCAGTGGTTGCCGGACCGTAGCCACCCGGTTTGCACTGAGTTGCCGGCCATCATTTTTAGTGGCCGGCTGACTGGGCAGTGTCGCGGGCCGGCCGGCAGCCGTAAACAAACCCTGCCGGCTGGCCCCACACTAGGCAGCGCTCGGCTGCCGGCCCCACTTGTAGTGGCCGGCAGATGAGCAATAGACCGGCCGGCAAAGGTATACACCCAACGCCGACCGACAGCAAGAGAACTGGAGAACACCCCTCCCCACCGACGGCCGGCCTGTAGGCCGGCAGACGGCAAGGACAACACATACTAAGACAAAGGAATGAGTGCCGGGTTAAGAGACTATAAGTCTCTGGGCCCGGCACCCGAAAGAGTGCCGAAAGGAAGGGGGAGACACTAAGTCAAGCTTCCTAACCGCTGCCTACTGAATTTTCAGACGGCAGCGATAGAGGGACCAAGAAAGGACCGGGCAGCACTCACAGTAATGGTCTCTGCCGGTCGGCACACTTTGCCGGCCGACAGGAGACCACGTCAGTTCCTCATCCCAACCTAGGCTAGGCAAGGATGCAGACGACTGACACAATGAACGGAAAAAGAGAAGGGAAGGACAGAGGGTCCTATCCAACCTTACCTTGGTTAAGGGTCATTCCCAACTAAAACAGTTCATCTCAGTTAGAGAAAGACCCGAGAGGGAGGCCGGCACTACTGGCTGCCTCCCACGAACCACGGCAAGGAAGGAATTGCCTTTCCAGAAAAGGGAACATATCCCGAGACCGGAACGGCAAGGACAGTCTGATGAGTCACCGAGTAAAGGGATCACTACTGGAACCCAACAAGGTGGACTAAGGGGGGTAACCCTTAGTGCCCGAGTCAATCGGCAAGGGAGACTCTGCCCCATGCCAGACAAACCGGGCTCAGACTAAACACTGTTGTACTGTCCCCCTCTGAACCAATATTGTTGGAACGGGAAGGTACAGTACTACTCCAGCATAGATATATTTGAAGATTAATTCAAATAAACCACTAGAGTTAAGCCTAAGGCTTAAACAGAGGGAAAGGGTTTGCCCCTTCCCCGAAGAGAAGGGAGCAAACGGGGAACAGATAATATTATAATGACCTAAGACAACCTAGCCTAGGCACTAAGAGAATCGATTACCTAATTCACCGAAACTCACATCAATACTATCTTGGAAGGTACTCGAAAAGGACTAATATGTATAACGTTGCCTAACGCTTAAAGCAATAAATTCACATTTGGAAGACTAATTATCATGCAGGAAGTACATAGGCCAACAACTAGCCTACGAAGACTAGTGTTGGTAGCCTTGGCAAATTTCGCCAGGCACACTACTATCGCATCATAACAGAATTCCTAAATAAGCTAAGTAGCTAATATTTAATCGCAAAGGGGGCTGGGAACGTCGCTCTTGCTAACAAATAAATCCTATTCTAGCGAGCGACAGCATCCATGATGCCTCCAGCAGGCAACAGCTCTTGTATCAAAGATAACTCTTTTAATTACTTTAATTTTAACCAAGAGCCTACATTTATACATAAAAGAAATAATACTCAACTTATCCGAGGCAGAAGAAGTTGGAGAAAGCATTATTAACGAGAAAATTCCAAGATTGGGTAGTAAACAGGGAAAAACACACCGAGTCGTAGAGGTACGCAAAAAGGAATACAGATGGCGCCGTGAGCGGCGCAGGGCACGCTTTCGAAACGGGGAGGAGGGATGCCTTATGAACGGCTCCCCCCTTTCTTATCGTTTTCGTTTTCTTGCCATTTTACCCCTACGAAGTGTTAACTCTATTCGGGGTATAGATTGCTATGAGGCGTGTCAAGAATACGTCCACTGATATTTACGATATCCCTAAGGTCTTTTTTAGGGATACTCGCTCCAGGAGTTAGAATTCTGGGTACCTGAAGGTAAATTCTCTGGGAATATCGCCGTAGTTGTAATATACCCTAGGAAGCTGCCTTTAAGGAACTTCCATCAGGACGACATGGCTTGAGCCCAAAAATATATATATATATATATATATATATATATATATATATATATATATATATATATATATATATATATATATATATATATATATATACCTATATATTTATTTATATATATATATATATATATATATATATATATATATATATATATATATATATATATATATATATATATATATATATATACATATATATATGTATATATATATATATATATATATATATATATATATATATATATATATATATATATATATATATATATATATATATATATATATTTATATCTATATATATATATATATATATATATGTATATATATATATATATATATATATATATATATATATATATATATATATATATATATATCTATCTATCTATCTATCTATCTATATATATATATATATATATATATATATATATATATATATATATATATATATATATATATATATATATATATATATATATATATATATATATATATATATATATATATATATATATATACATATATATATATATATATATATATATATATATATATATATATATATATATATATATATATATATATATATTATTACGGCTGATAAATAGCACAAACTCCATAGCTCCAAACTAACATTTTTATATTATATAAGTCTGTTACGCTAGAAGAATATTACCCGTGCTCTGCAAATATTGCATAACTGCCATACATCAATATATATTAACGCTGAATATCTATAATTGTTCCTGCCTTAAAACCTTAAATCAATCAATCAATCTATAATTGTCTCACGGTACAGTCAAAGCAAATTGGGTGATTATTCTTTATGATCTATTCTAAACTAACCTCTTACTCATGTTCTTAGTCTGGAATTACGAGCAAAGCACTGATAGAAATATTGTTAACAATAATGCGAAAGAATTAAGACCAAAATTGAATCACTCGCAATATTTTATCTAACCAAAACCTTAGACTAATACAAGAAAATACTACTCAATAAAAATTATAAAATTACTTGTTTTTCTGGAATTGAATTTTATGAAAATATTTAATGTTGAAAATTAGTAAAAAGAATTAACATTTTACCACTCTTATGATTAAACAATAAAAGAAATTTATATATATCTAACTGTTACACTCATGTCTTTTGGTTTAACGAGGTTATCAAATGGGTAAGCAGAATAAATATACTCAACTGTTTATCCTAAATCTCACAGGGCTAGTTATAAAAATTATGTTAAAGTACTTACATTATACACACTACACTTTGATTAATTTCCAGAAAAATATTTGACCAACTTTTGAACAACACTTTACTCGATATACGTTGGGTAAAAATTTTCACGTTTGGGAGGAAACACACTTGAGAGGAGAAAGGGCAGGCTAACTTTAGGTCTTTCAAAGGAATATGTTTGGTCTCTTCTGCTGCTTATGCATGCCTGGGGACTATATATATTGATTTAATACGTCAAGAAAATTCTAATAGATCATTATAATGGCGTGGGGTCATGGCTGTAGCTTCGTAAGGTAGCCAAGTAAATTTGAAGGAGAAACTAACCTTGCTTGCAGGGTAACCCTCTCAAGGCTAACTCCGCCCATATCTCTATTGTGACAATAAAAAAAGAAAGAGTAAACATCATTTGAGAATTTTCATACACTTTTTAACCACGTGGAAGCATGAAAATATTATAATCTCTCGTGCTTATACAGTATACCTAAACGAGTTTACATAAAGCTTTGTAACAAAACTGCCTGGAATAAAAAATTAGTTCTTAAAAATAACGTAAATTTACATATAGTGAATCGACCAAAACTACAATTAAAGGAATGAAAAAAGTCTTATGTAATTTACACACATTTAATTAAACCAACATGAGCGGAACGCACCTTACAAGCTGGCTATACATCTTTGAAATACACAATTAGAATAAATGAATAAAATACTTACTCTTATGGTAGACAAGCTTCGTAAGATAGCTCCCCCCCAAAAGACTTTTCATTTCCGGCCTGAATCCACCGATTCTGTCCAAGATAGATAGTATGCAACCATGTTATATTTGCCTGATGTATGTTTAATTAATACAATATGGTTGAAACATAATGACCACCTAGTAATCATTTGGTTATTATTCTTCCTCTTATTAACATAAGTTATAGGATTGTGATCTATTTACATAAACATCAAACTTGCTTATAGCTGTGAAGAGCGCTAGCAGTTCCTTTTACACTGTAGAGTAGGCTCATCGAACTTTCTTCAGCTTTGACGCCATAAAACTAATGGGGTGAAGAATTCCATCCTCGTTTCCTTGCAATGAGAAAGCTCCAATCCAATTATCCGACTCATCTACTTAGATAAAGATTTCCTTGTTGAATATGGCCTTCCTTTGACTTTTTCTTCTTCGTGGAGTTTTGATAACGTAGGTCTGGTCACTGATCTTATCCAAAATCCATAATGGTCCTTGGAACTTGTTGGCAAGAGAGAATCTCCTTATCGGTAGATAAACCAGCATCTGTCGTCCTACTGCAAACTGTTGGTTCGTACTTTTCATACCAAACTTTTTCTTCATTTTTCCTTTGGTAGTATTCATGCTTTTTAGCGAAAATTTCCTTATCTCACCGATCATTTTCCTCAAATTCTTGAAATATTCTTCATCTGTTTCCTCTCAATTTTTCCCTTTTTTTTCTGACAATATTTAAATCAGTCCTTTGCTGAAAGGGTTCTCCTCTTACTTCAATCGGGTATAATGGAGCTTTTTTGATGTAATCTTCAGGCTTTCCAGCCATCTGACAAACATGATATGTATGACAAAACTGGCTCACAGCCTCATGCATGCCAGGCAAGAAGAAGTATTGCATAATCTTATCGGCAGTCTTCCTTATTCCCATGTGTCTCATCTCATGCGCTATGGCGTTCATCTGTCTTGTCAGCGGTGCAGAAATCAATATCTGAAAGTATATCTGTCATTCGGCATTCCCAGCGATATTGGCAGGTCTATGCTACCTCATAAGCAACCCATCCTTAAGATAAAAACAAGTGTGAGACTGCTCCACTTCCATCTCACCCACCACACGGTACAATAAATCTGTTAACGTTACATTCTCCTATTGCAATCCCTTCTACCTTCTCCGACTCACTTGTCCTACTTTTAATGCTGAGTTTTCTTTTTCTTCCAAATCCAATGCTTTCTTGTCTTCTTGCTCATTCATCTGTCGTTCCTCTCCTCATCCAAAATTTCAACATTCACGCACATTCAAAATGCAAAGATTTTAACAATAAATGAAACACTGTACCTTTTAATAACTGAAAGTACTCCCCCCCCCCAAAAAAAAAAAACATTAAAATTGGCAAAATTAGATCGTACGTAAAACCTTAATGTACGCGCACCTATACCAGCTATGCCAGACACGCGTCTCTACATAATCAAAATGCAAAGATTTTAATGATAAATCAACCACTGTACCATTTAGTAACCGAAAGCACCAAAAAAACATTAATAATGGCAAAATTAAATCGTACATATAACCTTAATGAACACATCAGTTCCAGACACATGTATCTACGTTAAGGAAATTAAACAAATTTTCAACATTCACGCACACTCAAAATGCAAATATTTCAATGATAAATAAAAAAAAATATACTGTTCAGTAACTGAAAGCACCAAAAAAAAAAAAATACAAATTGACAAATCAAATCGAAAATTAAATTGCACAACTCACCTAGGCACGTGTCCCTATGTTAAGGAAATTAAACAAGATTTAACATTGACGCACATCCAAAATGCAAAGATTTCAATAATAAATCAAACACTGTACCATTCAGTAACTGAAAGCACCAAAAAAAAAAAAATAATTAAAAATGACAAACTTAGATCGTATGTAAAACCTTAATGAACACACCTATGCCAGACACATGTATCTATGTTAAGGAAATAAAGCAAGTATAGAGCATTCACGCACACTCAAAAAGCAAGAATTTTAATAACAAAGCAAAAACTGTACCGTTCGGTAATTGGAAGCACCAAAAAAAAAAAAAAATAATAATATTCAAAATGAACAAATTACATCATACGTAAAACCTTGATGAACGAACCTATAATAGGCACATGGGTTTATGTTAAGGAAATAAAACAATATTTCAACATTCACACACGTCAAGATACAAAGATTTTAACAATGATTGAAAAGCTGCAATGTTCAGTACCTGAAAGCAAAAAAAAAAAAAAAAAACATTCAAAAGGAACAAATTACAGTAGATCGTATGACATTGAATGCACCAAGGCCAGATACGTGTCTGTACATTAGGGAATTTAAACAAGATATTAGAATTCATGCATGCCTAAAAAGTCAAAGATTTTTATAAGAAACTAAACACTGTACAGTACAATAAGTGAAATCACAAAAAAAAGAAAAAAAAATCCAAATCTGAT
>NC_090737.1:77257314-77269814 GCF_036898095.1 Palaemon carinicauda
TCTATTATCCAGGATTTTAAAATCATTGCCTAGGTGTGAGCTCCACCTGTTTCCTCTGGAAACCTTGCATTGGTTACTCTAGTAGAGATAAACCATTTTGATTTTATTATCTGGAAGGCTGCAACAATGGGTTGTGAGGGAAACACAAGTGTATGTCTTTCCTTTATGAATTGTTATGCTATACTATGCATATCCAGTGATACATAGTTCACTTGATACTCATGGAAATTTCTTCTCTTTACAGGAGGACCCTCCGAAGTGCGGAAATGTTTTCTGCAATGTCCGCAGCAAGAACCTCTGCGGACATGAGTGTTGTAGGAGACACGCAGCATGCGCTGTCTCCAAGGATGATCTCCAGTATTGGGACCCTCAGGTATGTACTGTATGCACTAACCTGATTACTGAGGCTTTTGATTCCTCTAGAACGGCGGAATCATGGGATATAGCTAGGGAAAAGCTTCGTACTTGGGTAAGGGGCTTCAAGAAGAACACTTCTGGCCCTTATCTTCCAAGTGAGAAGATGAGGGCGTATCTTTTTCCCCAGGCATCAGCTGAGGCAGTGATTCCCCAGCCTCAAGAGGAGATCCCTCAAGATCAAGTCCAGGTGGACGAGGAAGTCGCAGATGCGATGCAAGACATCCAGTTGTGTGACAGGATGTCTGACCTGGACGAACGTTTGGAAGAAGACCTCCTGGCAGAAGGTCAGGATCAAGTTCAAACCCCGGAGGTCGTAGAGGATGAGGTCGACGAGGTGTCGGCTACTCCGGTTCAGATGCCGGAGCCTATCCCCTCAACATCGGCTGGTCTCCCAGTAGAACTGGGACAGGCCCTCTCTTCGATTGTTGGAATGATCCAACAAATGCAGAAGGAGAATCAGGAGAAGGCGGCTGCAATGGAACTGCGTATGCAATCCCTAGCAGAATCACATGGGCCCCAGAAAAGGCTCAATGTGAAAGACCTTCCCATATGCTCAGATGCTAACCCATGGAGGTATGCTGAGCACATGCCGATGACGACTGGTAAGATCGTCATCTCGGATAAGCTGGGTTCAGTTCCCCTAGAGGAGGTAGAATTCTGGCCCAGCAAGGCATCATATCCGGACTGCTATGTCCGGCTGAGAAAAGAACCAGCTTCAAGGGAGGAGACAGAGCCGAAGGAGGTCATTATTATGGACCACGCTAAGGCTCAAGCCCTACTTTCATCCTCGATGAAAGAGAGGGGCTTCTCGAATTCGAAGGTAGCTGCATTGAGCAAGAAGCTCCCTTCTTTTGTGTCCTCTCCTGATAGAGCCTTCCCCTTTTTACAAAAAGGGTTTGCGGCTGTCCTAAAGGCAGTCGAGGCCGGCAAGCCTTGCCCCTCCCTGGAGGAGTGTAAACCCTTGTCGCTGGCTCTGCCTATGGACCACAAAGACTGGAAGGATGTCCATCTGACATTCTCAGTGGGAAAGTTGGAGGCTGATATTGCCGGACGGCAATTCGGCGAGGACCTCCCCAAGCGGCCCGAATCTCTTTTACGAAGAGAGTTCGAGACCAAAGAAAGACTGGCTGCTTCAATGTCTCATCAGACCACTCTTGAGACAATGGCAAGTGACCCTAAGGTCCATGAAATGTTCATGGTAGTTGCTAAGTCTCACCTAGCCACAGTGACGAAGGACCTTTATGGCTTCATCAAGGCAAGGAGAGCTTGCAGGGAGTTCGTGTTCACCGGGGCTTCGGTGCGACACGAACCAAGGAAATTAATCTCCTCCAACATTTGGGGAAAAGACCTTTTCCCTACCGATGTGGTCAAAGAGGTTGTTGATAAGGCCGCCGTGGAGAATAGAAACCTTCTCCAGAAGTGGGGCCTGGCTATCAAAAGAAAATCTTCCCCGGATGAGGGTCCTCAACCAAAGAGGAAGAATATGAGGACTAGGCTACCATCTCGGCCAGCCAAGCCTTATAGACAGCAACAGCAACTGCAATTGCCTTTGCCTCCAGTGCCCCAGATGGTGGCACAAACCCCGACTGCCTTTCAGTGGGTACCCCAGGCTGTGCCAGGTCAGTCAACCACATTCGCCCCAACGTTCGAAGGACAGTCTTCTTCCTTTCGTGCAAAACCTAGAGGAGCAGCCAGAGGCTTGTCTAGGCGCCCCTCAAGGGGAAGGGGATTCAGAGGTGGTCGTGGTCAGGGAGGCAAGACCTCAGGACGGCAGTCCAAGTGAAATGATACCGGTAGGAGGGAGACTGATGAAATTTTGGGATCGCTGGACCTTCGATCCCTGGGCCCAAAGCCTACTCAAGAATGGACTGGGTTGGAGCTGGTACAGCCTTCGGTTTTTCCAACACTCCACCCCCGTTTTGGAGGAGTACGTTCAAGAACTGTGGAGAAAAATGTGATCCGAAAGGTGAAGTCCATCAAATTCCAAGGGAGGCTGTTTTGTGTTCCCAAGAAAGACTCGGAAAAGCTCAGAGTCATTCTGGACTTGTCACCACTCAACAAGTTCATAGTGAATTGCAAATTCAAGATGCTAACACTGCAACACATAAGGACCTTACTGCCCAAGAGGGCATACTCAGTCTCTATAGACTTGTCAGACGCCTATTGGCACATTCCAATCAGCCGTCGACTCTCCCCCTACCTAGGGTTCAGGCTACAACGGAAACTGTACGCCTTCAGAGCCATGCCATTCGGGCTAAACATAGCCCCAAGGATTTTCACGAAGCTTGCGAGCGCAGCTCTCAAACAATTACGCCTAAAGGGAATTCAGGTAGTAGCCTACCTGGACGACTGGCTGGTGTGGGCAGCATCCGAGACCGAATGCTTGCAAGCTTCCAGTCAGGTGATCCAGTTCCTAGAGTACCTAGGCTTCAAGATCAACAAGAAAAAGTCTCGACTTTCTCCATCCCAAAAGTTCCAGTGGCTGGGAATCCACTGGGACCTTTTGTCACACAGTTTCTCCATCCCGACGAAGAAAAGGAAGGAGATAGCGGGCTCTGTCAAGAGACTTCTAGATTCAGAAAGGATATCAAGACGCGAACAGGAGAGGGTACTAGGCTCTCTCCAGTTTGCTTCAGTGACAGACCCAGTGCTAAGAGCACAGCTAAAGGATGCAACCGGAGTTTGGAGAAGGTATGCATCAAACGCGCGAAGAGACCTGAGAAGACCAGTGCCGCCTCGGCTACGAACTCTTCTCAGACCTTGGTCCCAAGCCAGACATCTAAAGAAGTCGGTTCTTCTTCAGCCACCTCCCCCGTCGATGACGATTCACTCAGACGCCTCAAAGGAGGGATGGGGAGGTCACTCTCATCGGAAAAAAGTCCAGGGGACTTGGTCCAAGCTATTCAGGACCTTTCATATAAACTTTCTAGAAGCTATGGCAGTGCTCCTTACCTTAAAGAAAGTCTCCCCGCGTCACTCGATCCACATAAGATTGGTGACGGACAGCGAGGTGGTTGTGAGATGCTTGAATCGACAAGGGTCGAGGTCACCACCTCTCAACCAAGTGATGTTAGCCATTTTCCGATTGGCGGAAAAGAAGAAGTGGTACCTGTCGGCAGTTCACCTTCAAGGAGTCCGCAATGTGACAGCGGACGCTCTATCCAGGTTCACACCGATAGAATCGGAATGGTCCTTAGACGCAGGATCATTTTCCTTCATTCTGAATTAAGTTCCAGAACTGCAAATAGACCTCTTTGCGACGAAAGACAACAAGAAGTTGCCCCTGTACGTGTCCCCGTACGAGGACCCCTTAGCGGAAGCAGTGGACGCAATGTCCCTCGACTGGAACAGATGGTCCAGGATTTATCTGTTCCCTCCTCACAACCTTCTGTTGAGGGTCCTCAACAAACTGAGATCCTTCAAGGGGGTAGCAGCAATAGTGGCCCACAAGTGGGCGAACAGTATGTGGTTCCCCTTGGCGTTGGAACTACAGATGAAGTTCGTGCCGCTACCACATCCAGTTCTGACCCAGCGAGTCCAGAAGTCGACTGTCTGCGCTTCATTACAGAAAACCCAGACCCTGCAGCTCATGGTTTTCTCGCCCTAGCGGTGAGAAAGCGTTTCGGGATTTCGAAAGCCAGCATAGACTTCCTAGAGGAATACAAGTGCAAATCGACTAGAAGGCAATATGAGTCATCTTGGAGAAAATGGGTGGCCTTTGTAAAGGCAAAGAATCCGCAGGAGATCTCAACAGACTTCTGCTTATCTTTCTTCATCCACCTCCATGGCCAAGGGTTGGCAGCTAACACGATTTCAGTGTGTAAATCTGCTTTGATGAGACCCATTTTATTTGCCTTCCAGATCGACCTAGGTAACGAGATCTTTAATAAAATTCCGAAAGCCTGCGCTAGGCTCAGACCTTCAGCACCTCCAAAGCCCATCTCATGGTCTTTAGACAAAGTTCTTCATTTCGCCTCCCTGTTGAGCAATGAAGAATGTGCGTTAAAGGATTTGACGCAAAAAGTTATTTTCCTATTTGCACTCGCGTCCGGGGCCAGGGTTAGTGAGATCGTAGCCCTCTCGAGAGAGGCAGGTCGTGTTCAGTTCCTGGATGGGGGGGAGCTGAACCTGTTTCCGGATCCTACGTTTCTCGCCAAGAATGAGTTACCCACCAACAGGTGGGGTCCCTGGAGAATCTGCCCTCTGAAAGAAGATGCATCTCTATGTCCAGTAGAATGCCTAAAGGTCTATCTTCGTAGAACTTCAGACTTCAAGGGTGGTCAACTATTCAGGGGAGAAACATCAGGCTCAAATTTATCTCTGAATCAACTCAGAGCGAAAATCACATATTTTATTCGCAGAGCGGATCCTGACAGTACACCCGCAGGTCACGATCCGAGGAAAGTTGCCTCATCCCTAAATTTCTTTAATTGTATGGATTTTGAACATCTCCGTTCATACACGGGCTGGAAGTCTTCCAGGGTGTTCTTTCGCCACTATGCGAAGCAAGTAGAGGAAATTAAGAGATCTGTGGTAGCAGTGGGTCGTGTAGTTAACCCTACTGTTTAACTCTGCGAGGAACAGTGGTCTTAATTGGGACGATTAAGTCCAGGGTGAGTGTGTAGGTACATACTGTACTACAAACTAAATGAGGGCACCAAGTGCCCATATAGACTGTTCCTTCTTTCAAAGGTGAACCTAGCATAAGTTCAGACATGTGTGCCAAGCGTTTCTAACGCTAATGTGATTGAATTGTAATACAGACTTTTTATGACTTGATACCTTGGTATCTTATTAAAGTGGTGTTTAATGGTTTTTCTTTCAGATAAACAAGTTCTGTTTACTATCATACTTATGCTTAAAGTTTTGGGTTATCCTCTTTTATATAAATATATATATTTGTTGTTAACCTGTCTGTTTATTATCTGTCAATAAACTTGTTCTTGAGAACCTTGCATCTCTTTCACCTGTGTCAATTTATTGGTATAATTGAGCATTTTAATTCTATGTATCTTATCTGGGATAATTCTGATAGAATTGTTCTGTTATGCAAGCTATGTTGCATTGGTTTATGTAAGTCCCCTAATGGGAGGACTCCGTCCCATAAAGGGACGAGGGCGGTTTTATTAGTTTCTTCCTATGCGGATATAAACCTTTGTCCAATACAAGTATTGTGCGGATTACTGGTCAATATATTGACGCAGTGGTTCTATACAAACTATGCTTTACTTAATATAGGGCGAGACCACTATATTAGCTTGCCTGGTATTCATACATAGATATATGTACTCTTCGAGACTTTCCAGAGTCTAGTAGGACTCTTCCCTGTAAGGGGCAGAAAGCTCTAACATAGTTTATAGTTAGTTGAAAAGATGTATAACGGTAACATCTTAGGTCTCTAGGTCTAGTCGACCGGGAATAAATACCTCCGGGGAGTACGGCACGTTCTGATAATCCACAAATACAGTAATGCTCTGGTACACTTCCATCAGGACGACATGGCTTGAGCCCAAAAAACGGATTTTGAGCGAAGCGAAAAATCTATTTTTGGGTGAGATAGCCATGTCGTCCTGATGGACCCGCCCTTGCCTTTCTAAGAAAGGGCTGTAGGACCCCTCCCTACATACAGTATCTGTAGCACCTCGTGTACGCTACAAGGAATACAGATGGCGCCAGGATTGGCGCCAGGCACGCATACGAATCGGGGGATAGGGAAGCCTTGGGAGCGGCTCCCCTTTTTCCTTCCCGAATTCGTATCTCGTCAATCTCCCTCCTACGAGACGAAATCTCTGTTCAGGTCGTAGATTGCCATGTGACGTGTCTAGAATACGTCCTCTGATATGTCGCGATATCCCTTTCACGAGGGATACTCGCTCCAGGAGTTAGAATTCTGGTACCATAAGGTAAATTCTCTGGGAATATCCCCGTAGTTGTAATATACCCTAGGAAGCTACCCTATAGGAACTTCCATCAGGACGATATGGCTATCTCACCCAAAAATAGATTTTTCGCTTCGCTCAAAATCCATTATATATATATATATATATGTGTGTGTGTGTGTGTGTGTGTTTGTATATATATACATATATATATATATATATATATATATATATATATATATATATATATATATATATATATATATATATATATATATATATATATATATATATATATATATATATATATATATATATATATACACATCAAAACAAATATATATATGCAGTTTTTATTTCCTTCATAATAGTTATCATTGGATGTGAAGCTTATTTTATTAAAAAATCAGAGCTTAACCAATGATTATAGAAGGATTCAAATCAACAGGTGATTAGGATGGTTTTGAACTTATCCATTTGGATGAATATCTTGAATTCCTCTGGTCGGTATGAATAGTCTGGGAGCTCACAGAGATTTGTTTTATATCTCCAGTATAAAAGGTTGGATAACTAAAATCATCAGCTAGTATGATAGGGATCCCCGAATGAATATTCTTAAGTTATGCTGTTGGTGCATTGAGTAGGAGGCGCTGCTTAAACTGCCCCCAAAAATCCAGTCTAAAATGCATCTTGGAGTACATCAATCAAACCTGTGATAAAGGTTTCATTTTGGCACTGTGGTTACAGATGTGCCATTCTTAAATGGCACAATTGGTGCAAAGCGTATTTATGAAGAGGCGCTACCGTCATATTTAAATCACAATTTGAGAACATTAATGAAAGTTTGTGGCAATATACCTAAGAGCTTCCTGGTGAAGAATCAGTAATTCCTAAGTGTCAAATTTGGTGCAATACCCATTTAAGAACAACCTAAAGAGGGCGTTATTTTTGGCATATTTAAAACATGTCTTATGTACATTAATGAAACTTTGTAGAAATATTCTTTAGACCTTCCTGATAAAGGATCAACAGCTCTTAAGAGTCGAAGTTGGTGCAAAACACATTCAAGAACAGCCTAAGGAGAGTGCAATATTAGCACATGGAGGATTAGGGTATATTTTCTAGCGCCATGACCTATGTACCATGAATAAAACTGTGAGAATCTTTGTTTTATATGATATAGAAGAACAAAGGAACTATAAATTTATATATTTAAATATCTATTATTACCAAAAGAGTTCACTGGTAAAGAGTGAATACAAGAAAAGGTGCACTGGTGAAGAGTGAATTCAAGAAAAGGTGCACTGGTGAAGAGTGAATACTAGAAAAAATAGACTGGTGAAGAGTGAATTCAAGAAAAGGTGGACAGGTGAAGAGCGAATACAAGAAAAGGTGCACTGTTGAAGAGTGAATACAAGAAAAGGTGCACTGGTGAAGAGTGAAAACAAGAAAAGGTTCACTGGTGAAGTTTTAATACAAGAAAAGGTACACTGGTGAAGCGTGAATACAAGAAAAGGTGCACTGGTGAAGAGGGAAATACCATACGTGCCAATACTGTTTATAATTCGATCTCCATTTATGCTATTTACCTGGATATCATAATTTATTATCTAACTTATTTAACTCATGAATTATATTTTTCTTTAAATGTAATGTTTCACACCTTTTGTAAGATAGTAGTAGTAGTAGTAGATATGGTAAAACATTCCTATCTAATAATATGCTGCTATAGGGGATGACCGGGCACTAACATGTCTCTTTGCAAGTGATTATGCTTTTTGAAACCAAAACTGTCTTTTGATAGACACACTCATATTAATTAGTGTCAACATACATGTTTCACATTTGCCATGAATCTATTGCTAAAGTTTATTAGATGAAACATTAAAAGTACGGAAGAATCTCTCTCTCTCTCTCTCTCTCTCTCTCTCTCTCTCTCTCTCTCTCTCTCTCTCTCTCTCTCTCTCTCTCTCTCTCTCTCTCTCTGTTAGGAAAAAAATGTGAATATACTTATAATCATGAGTTCAACTAGTATTTACTGGTATAGCTAATTATCATCTCAGCCTGCCTTTCTGTAACAAGATTTTAATTATCCTCATCACAATACTCATCTTCATCTGAAGATGCAATGTCCAAGTTGTCCTCATCATTGCCCAATACTTCTAAATCATCTGTTTCTGGGATAAGGCATTCGTGGAGTTGCTTCCCTTCGAATCAAACTGGTTTGTAATGGCCATCAACCAATTGGCAGCCATTTTCATCAGAAGGATGCTGCTCTATATTAGTTTAATCTGCCCTTTTTTGTTAGCAACAAAGGAGGCACGCTTAATGTGAGGACTGAGCTCGTTTTCGCAAGGTAGTAGTCCACTTGCATCTATGCCCTTCAAGTTGGTTAGTAGGTATTTTCCATTTCCATTTGGTCCATGTCTTCATAAACTTCTCATACCTCAATTCATTCAGCCAAGTATTTGTTCTATTCTCAGCTCCATATATTGTGGCTGTGAACCTCTGAAGATCTTCATTCGTCGTGCTAGAAATTGTAGAGCTCATTGCCATTACTCTGAAAGTCTTCTGATAGTCAGGTTGCTTTCTTAGAGTTTGGAGAGGCCTGACCTTCCCTTTTCGGACAAACGCCGATGCATACTCTGATCCTGTGATGGCATGAAAAGCTGGCAATGCTGCACAAAGATATGGTATTAGTTCCTTCCATATTGCAGTCAGGAAACTGTTCTTATATCCATCCACAATGTTGGCTGAAAGCTATTGCAGTGGTACAATAATTTCACTGCAATATCTGTGTCGGATGCTGTGACCTCTGTGTCAATTCTCACGATCAGCTGATAAGGGCTAATCCATCTACTGTGTTTCGCTGTATCATACCCTCTGTCACCTGGAACTTATAACATTCCCCTTAGACATCTAGGAAGACTTCACAATCCCCAAAAATTCTAGCATATGAAGAGTTTTATCATTCATTGGTAAGAAACTGAGGTAACTGCTTCTTGAACGACTTGGACTTTAGGGCATCGTTTAGATTTCTTGGCACTCGTATCTGCTTTGACCCTGAGATGATGAAGGTTCTGTTGTCAGGTCCCCACATGTCTCTTTCAGTGTCCTTAATTAAAGTCTGTGGATAGTCATCAAAGGCTATGTGTATGTGTTTGGCTGACGTTGTTAAACTCTGGGTAAGAATACTTGTGGCTAGTCCTCTGTATGTGGGAACAAATTTAGTGGCAAGGTATGTAAGAGAAAATGTCCATCTATGATATAAGCACTAAACTCCTTTGGCTGCTGTTAAGGACTTTTCAATTTACTGGCAGTATATTAAAGACTGCACTCCTATCGGTCTTTGACATTAGTTCTTCAGGGCTGGTCAAGGACAGAGGTATTGGAATCGATGGGTACTGCAGAATAAGCTGCATGACATGTCTCTTCTTGGTGGATAGTACAAGGAGGCGTCCCATCAGATCACGTGATCCCTTAAGTTCTGCAACTTAAGTGTTCTTTATCCGACGATTGCTTGCTCACCATCTACAAAGGTTTTAATTTTTTCCTTCTTTATTAGATTTTCAAACTTATTTAGATCACTCATGCAAGCCTGGATGCATTCCTTTTGCCTGACTTTTCCTTTGATTGGTACACAGAAGAGGCTTTCATGGATTTCATCCTTGGTACTTTTTCCTGTGGAAATATTGTACAATACCTCTGAAGCTTCCCGTATATCAAATAGATTGTTCGTATCTAATATTTGTTTGATAATTTTCTAAAGATCCTCATTGTCACGTTGAATTCGTCTTGGTGGAAGTTCTGTAGTAAAATCTTCTTTGCTAGTCAATCCTGTCTTCTCTTGTTGTTGACTAATGAAAGATGCTCGCGTAGTCTTTGTTACCATCCATCTAAGGCGAGTGGAGTAGTCATTAGTGAAAGAGGTGATTCCTGTCAGTCGAGATGTGGCGTTGGCATTAATAGTTTGTTCCAGTTGTAAATCTGCAAGAATTCTGCTGAAATCATGTTCTGTCCTTCGCACTGTGTATACACCCCTATTAAGTATCCCTCTAAGTCTGGGATGAGTGGCATCAATATTCAATAACACTAATTGGTATTTTATTAATCACTGGGAATAGTCAGTGTAAGTGTGAAGACAGAGCTCGATGTTTTTTGTCTGGATAGCTCTTTCAAGTTGGTGAAACATGTTAATACACTCCACATATATCATCCAGAACTTTGCAGTGTATCCATGAGCCCCTGATATAGTTGTCTTGGTGAATTCAGAATACTCATTCGAAAATTTTTCAAAAAGATCTGCATTGATCACCAGCTCAATCCCATGTTCTCCTATATTGGTATTTCCTTTCACAGTAGATATCAGGGTATGCAGCACTTCTCTGTAATCACATGTTTCTAGAAAGGCGTTGAAATAGAGGCTTTCGAAGGCAAGGCAAAGAGAGGTTAGAGGCTCAGGCATTGGTTGAAGTGTTTACCTGTGAGGAATCCAATCAAAGAACCTTGTGTAAGGACCCCAGTCTCTATTAGCATGTCTGGACATCCTGATTCTGTTATGATATTTCCATAAATTTTCAAAAAACTACATAAACTAACAAAAGACTTCAATATGTTATTGGGTTATCAAAATTTATACTTGATTACAAAATATTACAAAATTTGTGATAAATGTTTCAGCCAAAGGCAATAATAAAAACATCAGTTTAAACCCTTCTTAACTGGCTCTCTTCCATACAAAGCAAAGTTGCCACTATACTGGTATTATGCAACCATAATTTTTATAATCACGAGCACCTGAAAAGAAAAATTACACTTAGTACTATCATTCAAAAAATTTTATCACTTATATAATCAGTGAAACAACAGTAGTGATAAGATAAACAGAAGAGCTCACAATAGCGTGCTGTGGCTCATGTGGAGGAGAAGAGATGAATGAATATATTAGCCTAAAGAAAGTGAATAAAGGTCTTTCCAATAACCTAATAGTAACACCCTCTTTAGGCCGTTCTTAAATGGGTTTTATACCAACTTCAACTCTGAAGAACTGTTGATCCTTCATCAGGAAGGTCTAAAGAATATTTCTACAAAATTTCATTAATGTACGTAACACGTCTTTTAAATGTGCAAAAAATAAAACCCTCTCTAGGTCGTTCTTAAATGGGGTTTGACACTCAAGAATTACTGATTCTTCATCAGGAAGCTCTAAAAAATTTTTCCACAAACTTTCATTGATGTACTCAAATTGTGATTTAAATGTGACAGTAGCGCCCCCTTTGAGTCCTTCTTAAATAGGTTTTGCACCAATTGCACCATTTAAGAATGGCACATCTGTAATCACAGTACCAAATCAAAACTTTTATCACAGGTTTGATTGATGTACTCCAAAATGCTATCTAAACCGGATTATGGGGGTAGTTCAAGCTGCGCCCCCTACTCAACGCACCAACGGCATAACTTAACAATGACCATTCGGGGATCCCCATCATACTAGCTGATGATTTTAGATATCAAACCTTTTGTACTCGAGATGTAATACAAATCTCTGTGAGCTCCAGCACCATAAAGTTATATATATATATATATATATATATATATATATATATATATATATATATATATATATATATATATATATATATACAGTGATGCCTCAGCATACGAAAATAATCCGTTCAGGATACGGTTTCGTATGCTGATTTTTTCGTATCCCAAGTCGCGTTTTACATGTAAATAGCCTAATCCATTCCAAGCCTTACGAAAAGACACCTTTTCTTTCATAAACACGCTAAACTGTAGTAATAAACATGCAATGCAGCCATTTCTATCATTCAATAATTAACCCTACTGTTAAAAACAGCCTAATCCATTCCAGAAACCACCATGAGATTATTCAATAATGTAGTTATAGCCTAGTTATCCCCTCCAAGCCCTAAGAAAACGGTCCGTTTTCTTTACTACTGTATAAAAGTTACGGTACTGTATGTAAAGCATTTGGATCAGTGAAAGTGTATTGTTACCTGTACACCTAAATTAAGGGTTGATACCCTGAAAAACAGATACAGTGTACTGTACAGTTAATTAACAAAAAAGTTGAAACTTACCTTTTGATTGAGACGATGTCCGATAGCGAAGTCGCGGCAGAGGAGGATGGCATAAGGCAGAAAACGTAACAAGTGATAGACTACGTATAGTAATTTACAC
>NC_090737.1:77277314-77279814 GCF_036898095.1 Palaemon carinicauda
TCCCGAAGTTGTTAAGAGCATCTAAACAATAATGTATCAAAAATATATGGCTTATTTGAATTTGAAAAACACCTCTAAAAGTGCAAAATTTATCATATATCGAATGCTAAATAACAAATATACCAATTAGCTAAGATGGTGAAGATGTGTTAATTTCAATTTTATGTAAATAAAACCTGAATTCTACATGTATAAGTAAAGAAGAATTGTCATTGACTTTTATCTTTCTTCGTGGCGAAGTGCTAAGTCACTGTTTACATAAGTTTCCCGGACCAGGGTTCGACTCCTGGCCAGTTCGAAGCTCTTATCATCGTCTGATTTTGCCTGGGGCTCAGATCCCGAGGTCGTTACGAGAATCCAAACTTTGATGTATCCCAAAAAATGTGGCTTACTTGAATATATATATATATATATATATATATATATATATATATATATATATATATATATATATATATATATATATATATTTATATGTGTGTGTGTGTGTGTGTGTGTGTGTATGTGTGTGTTTGTGTTTATATGGATGTTTGTATGTGTTTGTATATCATATATATATATATATATATATATATATATATATATATATATATATATATATATATATATATATATATATATATATATATACAATTAATGGCATTTTCGCTTCTAGAAAGCTTGAGGTTTAGTAGAAAGGCGAAGAAAAGCAGATACTTCAGCATTTGGATAGTTTATTTGCTAAACTTTCGGGAACAACATATCCCATCATCGGAGCTAAAAGAGGACATTTAAAACACAGATCAATAGACATTACGTTAAGTCAATAAAATTCAGTCAAAAAGGAGAGAATTATAACAAATAAATCGAAATACTTAAAAAATTAAGTGAATGAAATATACTAAAAAAAATAAATTATACCAAATACATCAAATTAAAAATTAAACGATTAAATGAATGATATAAGAAAATAGCAATATCAAAATCAGAACAAATACACAGAAACATTAAAGAAGAATTCACAAACCATGATAGATTTGGGAATCGAAATAATAATACACAGAAATAACCTGGAATAAAAGAAAAAACAGGCAAAATAAAATAAACTCCGGATAAGAAAGAAACACACCTACTATCGTTTCCAGAGGCCGTGTAATAGTGTTTTTTTTTTTTTAAATAACTCCTAAAATAACTGATGGATTTCCATAATATCAAAGCAGGGAGTGCTTCATACAATGGCCTAATTTTGGGCAATACTGTGCCTTGCCAATTACGTTTCATTAACTTTTTTACCTAAGAAAATGAGGCTAAAGCCAGTCTTAGCCACCTACACATTCGCAAAGGTGATGACGTCCCTCAGTAACGTCGTTATAACGTTTCTTCACCTGTTCCTCCCATCCCCCGAATTGTTAAACGCCTGTTTAACTCCATAGATAATTGTCATATGCCTACCCCAAGCAATACGAAATTCTCTGTCAGTAAAAGTTCAGCATACCTGGTAATGTGATTCGTGACTTTAGAGTTTACCTAAACACAAGACCAACGTTTTATATCTTACCCACTCACTTACATTGAACATCAAGAATGAGATTTATGACAGGAGACGAAAGAAGCCATGCTAACCCTACACTTCGCACTTCAAGCGAGTGTTGGTAAAGCTATAGAAATTTAGTTTTCTTTAGGTTAAGCCGTAGGACTCATTCTTCCATACAACACAGGTTACTCGATACTTGAATTCCTTATAAGGTAGACTTCTAAAAGATGTTTCATATAAGGGCATTGACATCGGCCATTTGATAAATTTTGAAATCACACACACACATATATATATATATATATATATATATATATATATATATATATATATATATATATATATATATATATATATATATATATATATATATATATATATAATTTATGTGTGTTTGTGTGTGTGTGTGTATGTGTGTGTTCATACATACATAAGATTTATTATATTTCAACCTATAGTTTTATATATTTATTTACGTTATAAGTACCAGTACCTATTTTTGTTACTTAAAATGTATGTGACAAATATCATTGCGACTTTGTCACTGGAATTATACCAGACTTCAATTAATGAACCAATCAACCTTACTTTGAGGAATCCATTGACATTGTCTACATGCCAAGCTGATATACTCGTATCAAAGTATTCATTAGCTTTTCTTTTCCAAAATAATGTTATCACCAATTGCTGGTAACCATAGATTTATGAGGGATAAAAAAAAAAAAAAATGGACACATACATTTTACTCATCATCACTCTCAAGGAAAAAAATTGTTTTCTATTTCTACTAATGTTTTTATTTAATTGTTTTATTTTATTTCAATTTTTTTAGTCGCAAATCTAAAATTTGTAGGAGTCCGAGTAGAATATCTCTCAGTGCGATTCCACACCCCTGGTTTAAACCTCTTCTATTATGTTTGATAATTTGTGTTAACCATCTAATCATTATCTACCACCATAAAACATTTTATTGCTCTTCCGGCTCAT
>NC_090737.1:77287314-77314814 GCF_036898095.1 Palaemon carinicauda
TCTTCGTTTGAGGCGTGGGTCAAAATAGAAGTATTTGTATCATTACTATCAAGATTTGAATATACTTAGATTAATTAAATATTCCATTGCTTTTGCATTAAAAAACACTAGAAGTAGTAGCAGCAGAGTAAATAATAATAATAATAATAATAATAATAATAATAATAATAATGATAATAATAATAATAATAATAATTATTATTATTATTATTATTATTCTCACTTTGTACAGCGATCCAACAGTCGTTAAAACATTTTATTTGAAATATTTTACCGGATTATTTTGTGAATTCACATATATAGCATCATTATTGATACTACTTTTTTAGCAGATTATATCTAGCTTTGATGAGAGCATTAATGGAGAGAGAGAGAGAGAGAGAGAGAGAGAGAGAGAGAGAGAGAGAGAGAGAGAGAGAGAGAGAGAGAGAGAGAGAGGGGGGGTGGGGGGTGGGCAGGGGGAACCAAAACATATCATAAACGAATAATATGAATAAAATAAAATAAAAATGCTTACTTGTCAGGTTTGTTGGAAATGTACATTTTCAAGGGGTACTGTCCTCTGAAAGCAACGAGCTGCTCATCTACAGTTAGATGTGGCCTGGGGGTAAACAAGTGGGGTGGGGGGCCAAGAGTAAAACCTTCTTTTGCATCTTCCAAGATACAATTTCTCTCTCCCACGCGCCCCGTGGTCAATGAGATTGCTGGCTGTGAGGCCTATATGTTGCCTTCTCCTGATCGTGCCAGCCATTCTTTGTGTGAATTCCATTTGGTGGATTGCAGCAGATAAGTTTTCATTTTATCTAATTATTTACAGGTTTGGCCATCTCCTGGAATTGTAGGGGTACCTTCGAAGGACGTTCTGTTAGAGCTTCTTCAGCGGGGGCCAAGTGGAAAACCTTTTCCTGCATCTTACTAGGTAGAAGTTACCTCTCCCACGTACGTTGTGGTCAATTCTCATGCTGTCTGCAGTGCCCAGTTAGTTTTTTAGTTACTTAGTTAGTTAGTTATTGACAATAATAATCACATTTTTATACTGATGCAAATATACATTTCATTTTCTATTTCTTATATTCGGTAAATCAAATACATTCACATTCACCTGTTATTACTAGTCCTTATCAGCATGAATCCCCTTTGAAGGATTGCAGCCAACGAGACCAGCACACCTGCTTACCACCCAAATGCTGACCTGCTGCCGATGATGCGAGTTCTCTCCACCTCGAGAGCTCATCATCTTCTAAGGATCACAGTCCCCTTCACCCATCTAGACATTCGCCAACGCCCACTGTCAGGAAACAGCACTTTTCTTCTAAGGATCGGCGATATTAAGGCCACTCTCCTACTCATGATCCGGCTCGTGATCGTCACTCTTCATCTCTTGATCGTCACTCTCTTGGCCGCCATTTCCCATCTCGTGATCGTCCCTCACCCTCTCGTCCTTCACCCTCCCTAGGACGCTCTTCTAAAGCATGCTATTCTGTTTGTGATCACTCGTCATCCCATGATCGTCTCAGCCCAGTGCATCATTTGCGAGCTTGCTGTTCGCCAATTCTCCATTCACTAACGCATCATTCATGAACTACACGTTCTCCACCTCGCTGCTCACCAGTGCATCATTTGCTTACTCAAGCCTTGCAAGCGCGCAGATCTCCATCTCGCCGCTCACTACCTCATAGCTTTTCAGCTCACCGATCACCTGCACTTAGATCTTCATCTCACCTCTCACTACCTCACTGCTCTTCAGCTCACCAGCACTTAGAACTCTAGCTCGTCCGTCTCCAGCTTGTCGACCTCCAGCACATTGATCTCCAGAGCATCAATCTACAGTGTGTCTCTCACTAGCAAGTTGCTTCCCAGTGAGTCGCTGGCTAGCATGTTGCTCGCCAACGCGTCTCTTGACAACACGTCGCTCACCGGCTCGCTGTTCATCAGTTCAGGATTTTCACTGACCAGCTCATTGGACTTCTTCTAGTAGGTCTCCAAGATGTGAATGCTACTCGTCAGTGTGCTCCTCTCCATTTTTCTATTCGCAAGTATCACAATTACTCGCACAATTCCCTAACTCTGCAAGAGATCTTCACACTTCTGCAAGAGAGCCAGCTTCTCCTCCTCTAGTCCCATGACTTGCTTTGCAGAACTTCCGTGAATGTTCCAGAGCTGCCTGCACATCACCCCACTTGCGACAAGAGGTTGTCATCCAATCCCTTTCCAAGATGAATTAAGAGAACCTCCCCAAAAGCTTGCGGGGGTACCCATAACTCCTAACCAACCACCCAAGAGAGTTTAGGAGGACACTCAGATGCCTTTCCAACTTGCACCAGGTAAGCCTTTTTTTTCCTCATTTTCAGGTGCTCAGGAAGTGATCCTCAAGGAGGCGTTCTCCACCTATTGGCCTTGCCAAGGACACACTGGACCTGCCTACTGAGGTGAATCCATCATTGTTGAGGGATACATTGGTCAAGATGGTCAAGCAAGCATTTGCTGGTACAGTTCAAGAACCTCCCAAGCAGACAGTAGCTGCTTTAGACCCAAGGATTCAGTTGAAGAACTTGGTCTCCTTTGCTGCTTCCTCTTGTCCATCACACTTTAAGAGGAAACATGTCTCTTCTCAAGCCCAGGACCCTCCCATGATCATCTCTCCCTTTAAGAGACCTCGTTGAACCACATGAATGCCCTTTAGTGCCCAACAGGACTTCTTGCAGCATCTACTCATCCCTGTCCTGACAATAAATCAGAAAAGGAGACTGAAGAATCCTACTCCTCCTCGGGTTGATCTGCTCCATAATTCCACAAGCTGAGGTTTAGACTCCCCGAGAGAGTTTTCCATTTTGCCGAGGTTGTGGTCATCTCTGATTAATTTTGTTCAGCTGGATCTTAGGCCAGTCTCCTGACTACATGAAAAAGACGAGAAGCCTTCTAAAGGAGAGGCTGAGACTTCTATGGGATGGCAGAAACCCTCCAGACCTTCCCTTCTTGAGATATTCCTGCAACCTTTTAGAGAATATAGGGACAAATAAACCTTATCTATGAGCGGTAAGGCAAGGGCAGCTTTTCTCCAGAAGATGGCTCATGGGTCTAGAACTACAGTAGGAATGATGCGAATTGACATTTCTCCTTTAATGGCGACTCGGGCCTCCTCTCAGGCTCTTATTGGTGAAAGCTCAGAGGTGTATGATGATTTTGATATGGAAGACTAATACCTTTCTAGGGCTGCTAGCCCTGATTTCCACTGGGAAACAGAACAGAAAGAGTCTCGATATGCCTTCTGGCAACTCTTCACCTGCACGAGTGCCATCAGATGGCTGGCTGACCAGGAGAAGGCTCCTCAGGAAGGCAAGGACATGGTCCTTGACAAAGTCAATGGCACCAAGAGACCTTCTAAGGCCAGTGCTGCTTTGCCCTGGTGAAAGGAGTTGACTGCAGCCAGAGAGGTGTTCACTTAGAACGCTAACCCCTCTAGTTTGCTCCAAACCGGCTAATACACAAAACTTCTTCCACCACCATTTGTTCAGCGGAGGAGTTATTTGAGATCTTGGATAAGCCCCTTCCACGGACTCCTCCATAAAGTTTCTCACAAAGGAAGTCTCGTTTAAGTGGCTTTCTGTGCTTTCCACCTACGTATCAGCGTCTGGAACCTTAAACCTGGAGAAGGGTGGGAAGTACACTATGCAGCCTACATCGTAGCTGGATCTATTGGTGGGTCAGTGGGCCACCTCGCTAGAACAAAGAACTGGTCCAAGGATTCTACAAGGAAGTCCATGAAAATTTTACTGTTATTTGTCACCTGCACCATGAAATTCTTCGCTCACCAGGTTGTTATCCTGTGGGTGAATGTCCCCCAGGCTGAGTTTACTAAGCTCAAGAACTCTACACTGGCCGATTGCTCTTCCTTGTTCAAGCCGGAAGAGGTCTTGTGGGCAGCCAAAAGGTGGAAGAAATTCACCCCGGACTCCCTTTTCCATAGGGCTTTGACATCCAGGCCACACAGCAGGGCTCCAAAAGCGTCTAGAAAACAGCTAGAGAGATCCAAACCCTCGACCATTAGGATAACAGGGTCCTCTAAGAAAGTGTCTAGACAGCCCTTTCCTGTTAAAGAAAAAAGGGCTCCAAGCTCTCCAGAAGAGACAACAATATTATAGGACCCTCTCGTTAAAAATGGTAATTATCTCACTTGCCACTTGTGGTAGTGGGTGAGAGTGGAATCCTGCAAAGTTGCTGGCAGAGGTGGCTGCAGCACGGGCCTAATCCTTAGATAGTGTCCATGATTTGTTCAGGGTACTGCATCCCGCTCACTCAATATCTACCTCCAATGACTTTGGATCTAGTTCCATCAATATCCTATTGGAAGGGATCCACAGGGAACGAGTCCTCCGTGCTGAAGTCTGCACCACACTGGAGATGGGCACTCTCCAAGAGGTCTTCGATGCCTCTCTAGGCTTCTTTAGGTGACTCTTTTTTGTAAATAATGCATCTGGAGGCTGGAGTCCAGTCATCAATATCTTGGCTCGGAACATGTTTGTCTTTCAAACTCTGTTCAGAAGGGAGGCAGCAGACACATTCAGAAAAACGGTAAGATCACAGGACTTCATGTTCACACTGGATCTCAAAGACGCATCCATCTAGATCCAGGTCCACCTGCCTTTGAGGAAGTATATCCAAATCATACAGAAGAACAGGATATACCAGTTCAAGTTGCTGTGCTTCAGTCTTTCCACAGCCCCCCTGGGCTCACAGGAACAGCATCCTTTTCATACAATAGCCTAACGATTAGCTGATCCTATCAGACTCGGTGGCAACCCTTCTTCAGCACTGAGATAGACTAATTAAGTTTTTTCATGATCTTTGGATCAGGATAAACCCAGAGAAGTCATATCTGATCCCCGCTCAAAGACTGGTATACCTTAGTATGATCATAGACACCACACTCCAGAAAGTTTTTCTATCAGAAGACAGAGTACACAGGCTGAGTAAGGCAGTAAGCCCGTTCCTTAGACAAGATCTTCCAGCTAAGCAAAGGTTGCACCTCTTAGGTCACTTGTCCTCCCTGGCTCAAAGGGTTCCCAACAACCAGCTCAGAATTCGATCTCTTCAGCAGCTGCTGAAATTCATGTGGTATCAGCACACCAACTTCCCAGTTACAATGGTCCCCATGGGAGCAGAGCAGCTGGTAGACGCCCATTGGTAGGTGGCAGACGAAAACTTTCACAAAGGGCCATATCACCTTGTACAACAACCCCCCTCCCAACCCCCCCCCCCCCCCCGTTAATTAATACTCTATTTGGATACATCGAAAGAAGTTCGAGGTTACATATGCTGCACCATAAGGCCTTAGGGCTTTGGTCCAGGTTCGAAAGGTACTAGCACACAAATCCTTCACAGATCAAGGCAGCCTTCCTAGCTGCTACGTTCAACTATTATACAAGACGTGGATTATGCAAAATCTACTTACAAAGTTTGCTAACAATAGCAAAACATTAACAGCAAAATCAAAATAATAGCCAGCAAACAGAAAACAAAACTATAAATATATATATATATATATATATATATATATATATATATATATATATATATATATATATATATATATATATATATATATATATATATATATGTATATATATATATGTGTGTGTGTGTGTGTGTGTGTGTGTGTGTAGAAAATATAAATTTGAAATTTTTTTTTTCTAAATACTTTTCCTAGGTACTTATTTTTTTCTGTTTTCTTATTCATAAACTTTGAGAGGTTAATTTAAGTGGGGCAAAAAATTTATATTTTCAAAGTAAAAGAAAAAGGGTTGACTTTCTTATTGGACTTCACCAACTTGTTTTGTTTTCAGTGATCTGCCGCCTAGTTATCCATCCACAAAATAGTTTACTCGTTCTATTTGTGAACAAGGCCAGATTCTCGTAAAAAAGATTATAAGGGAAAGCAGTCTTGATACTCCAGGAGAGTGGGAGCTAATAGCTCAAAGGCAAAACACAATTTTTTCTTACTCAGCAAGAAAATGTGCTATGGAGTAATTGTAATAAGTAATAGGTCATAACGCCCCAGCCCTTCGGAGAATGGAGTAGCATTACCGGGGCTAAAGAAAGTGTCCAACTACGTAAAGGGTATTTTCTGCAATCATGTTGGTGCCGGATTCCAAAACAACGGAAGAAGAAAATCTCCAGGAACCATTGTCCGTTGAGGTACGTCAACCCTTTCAAATATGCACGTGTAAGGTGCGACTTTAACGTAATGATAATTTCTTAAGCAAGGAGGTTAAATGTTCCTCTTCATAGTTCCATTTAAGATAATAAATCTCAGGATGCCTATAGTGTTCTATAGCAATTGAAATTTTGAACTTCTTTTCCCTGGTTCTCTTATGGGTTCCTATTTATATGTTTGATAGGATGTTTTGGAAATTTTTCGTGAAGTCAAACTTTAAAAAAAAAAAACATTTTCGCTTTACTGTGCCAGTGGAACACTTATTTTTTTGACAATTGTCAGCTTTTTTAGTATTTGCTAGTTGCATATTTATATTTGATTTATCTCCATGACCTTTTTCCTACTCTAGTTACTGAGGAATTTTTTTTTTGGTCAATGAGAGATATTTTTCATCTTTATTCCAAATGCTTTAAATTTCTATATTTGATGATAAGTGGGATTTCTTTTGCCCAATAATTGCAGGCTGATCTGGGAGATGCTGAAGTATTAGGGGGCATCGAACCCAGCATGGACTTATACAAAGACTTAAATCCATAAAATTAAACTTGGGAATCTTGCATTAATTTTTGTTCTATGGATAATCCCTTTGTTCAAATTGTTAATTGCCTTAACATAATTAAAACTTCAACGTAATTTAAGATTTGATATAAATATTTACAAAATTTCAAAAGATCCAGTCAATACTTACGGCACAAGAAAACCAAATGACATACATAATTCTTAAAAAGTAGTTCGAGTTGACTTTCCAAACTTCTATGCAGCAAGGGACAGATGGCGTTGATAGTTTCAGATATAAAATGTTGACACGAAGAATCAGTGCTTATATCTGATGATTAATGTTGTTTTAATATACTTTTTGTGTTCTTCAAAACACTTTACCGTTGTGTGTAGATACTAACATTTAAGAATCACAGAGGATGTAGCTGAAGAATTTCTCCAAGTACGAGCAGAGTTCAGTCAGGTCTCTTTAGTGTCTTTGTCCCCTTTTCTTTTATATCAGGAACATTACACTAGAGAATTCCAGAGCGTTCAAGAATAACATTACGCAACAGCAATGCGCCAGGAACTCACTCTCAAATTATTATGTTGAACTCGATTCCATCCGACAGCCAAAATAAAAGTACAATATTTATGAGAAGTATATAGAAGTCCAGTTCCAGAACACCATGATATTTTGAGTTACAAACACATTACCATTCATAAAAATTAATAATTTTTTTTTCTTTTTTTTTTGTTGTAATTCATATATGTAGATGTGTGTTGTTAATCAAGGTAAACGAACTGCTTTATCATGAGTATTCCGCAAAAACCTATAATGCAGCATATTATAGTAGCAAGATTGCATTTTGGTAGCGAAGCGAGTTTAGTTGCCTTTGGGCGCTCGAGTTGAAAGGTCCCACACCTGAGAGGGTAGTTGTGTACAGTGTAGTTATGAACAAATCTTTTTTAATAAATGAAGAAAACCCATATTTCGACATCTCATTATCCGTCTACATGGGTCATATTGGTGGTAGGTGTAAAAATACGTCTCTTTGTGTATGCTGTGAGTGAAGTTGTTCTTTGAGCCAGTGAAATAATAAATCAAGATGCCTAGATACACAAGGACCAACATAGCAGACATTGCTGCTGCAGGAGAGGAAAACGAAGAAGCAGTGGGATATAGCGTTCCAGATGAAGAATATAGACATGAAATTAGAATGCAAGAGTCTGATATTAAGTTTGAAAACTTAGAACAGTTAATGAACAGATTCTTGGTTTAACGAGAAGAGGTGCGTCGCGCAACCACAGCATATTCGACGTACATAAACGAAGTTCAAACCCACAGCAGGAAAAGTGCAAATGCACAGCCGAGCAAAGATATGCAAATTGTAGTTCAAAGGTTGCCAGAACTCCAAGCAAGTGTTAGGCATTTTGATGATCAACGGCCTAACAAAGAGTTTCAATCGATTAAAGTGTTTTTGGGAGACTTTGAAGAAGCCACATATGGGTGGTCGGAAAGAGAAAAAGCTATTCAAGTAATTAGATTGCTAAAAAATGCTCCGGCAATGGAGGTAATGTGTTGGCCGTAAGACATTTTAAAAGTTATACTGAAATAAAATGACATTTAATTGAGAAATATGCCTTGCCTGATGCGAGAAAGGGAGACAAAATAAAATTACGAACCCATAATATGGGAAACGGAATCAGTTCTTAGTTTTGCAACTCACATTTTTTGCGATTGTGATTCGTTTGCTACTCGGAGTGCCACTCCCCCAGAAGGTGATAAAAAAGAAATTGCCCGTAAACATATTCGCAGATTAGTAAACCCGTATTTATGTGGTTATTTGTTCAATGACAATCACCCATTAGCAGATGGAGTGAGTGCGATACAAAACATTTTAGACAGTTTGCCAGAAGTAAAAATGACTGGGAATAACTGGCTCGATTCCGAGAAGCTGGCAGCCATGAGAGGCACTCAGAAACTCCCTAAGGGGGGTGGAAGAGAAGGCAGTTAGCAATGCTGGCAGTGAAGAGGAGATGGGCACCGACGAGTGGAGTGCCCCACCAAAGGATCCCCCCGCTGTTACACTTGTCAGGCCTACGGTCATCTATCTCGAGAGTGCTCAACAAAAAATGCCCATAGCGTGCAGGCTATGGCACACGTACACCTCCCCCCACCCACCGTTCAAGGAAAAGGAAACAGAGGAAGAGGGAGACGAGGAAGTTTGATGACCCCCCGCATGACATCCCAAGCAGTAGCCGAGGAAGCGGTGATGTCGGACGTGACAGAGCAGGCACTGTGACCTCCATCGGTACCCCCAACCTCACCCCCATAGCAGTAGGGAGCAGCGGCATTGCTGCTGAGGTCATTGGCCCGTGTCACATATCTCATGATGGCCGTCTAGGAGTGTTAACAGTCAGGATTGACCTGCCAGATAAATCCATTCGAGCGCTGATTGACACAAGAGCCAGCATTTCACTGATTCAAAAAAAAATTCTCCTCAAACCCACTACAGCTAGCAGCATCCATCTTTCTTGACACACCAGGAGAAAATAAACTACACATAAACCATACTTCAATCGTCAACTTTAAGGTGGGGTCTGTGAAGTTTACACATGATTGTTTTTTCTTGCCCACCTTGGGAATTCCAGAAATTGAGGCTATTTCAGGAATTGATTTTATCTCCAAGAATCAAATATACATTTTTGGGGAAAAGGAAGGTATATTTTGCCGATAGAAAGTCATGAGAGAGTAAGTGTGTGTGAGAGCTCGGAGACCCATTAAAGTAAGGTAACAGCTGTACCTGAGAGAGGAGAAGTGTTATCTCCCCAGACACTTACGAGCAAATCAGTGACCCCGTGTCGCCCTATTCTGGACGGAACCAAGGTCATTGGTAAACCCCATTAAACTCGGGACCATATGATATTAGAGGGCTTGATAGAAATAAAAAGAACAGAGCTGATATAACGATGGTTAATTTAGTTTATTTAGGAAGTGATTCTGTGTGTGAATTAGAGTTATGTGAAATTGCTTATAATGGGATGCTGGGAGCCACAACTCCAGCCTACACAGACGAACACACTCAGAATTTGATTATGCAAGCACGAAAACTATGTCCGTGAGGATATCAGCCTGTAGTTAGTGACATTGTCAATAATTATTCCAATGTAATTGCAATTGGAGATGAGCCACCCGGGAGGATCAATGATTTGACTTTAGCATTGAAACTGGGCAGGCAGAGCCGATTAGGTAAAGGCCTTATAAGGTACCCATTCATTCCTACAGAGAGATAGAAAGGGAAATTAATAAAATAATGGAACAAGAGATAATTGAGGAGAGCGAATCCCCCTGCACTTCTACAATTGTAGCTGTTAGGAAAAAGGATGGATCGGTAAGGTTGTTTGTTGATTATAGGATGTTGAATGCAGTCACTAAGGATAGTGCATTTCCATTGTCCTCGATCGAAGAATTACTTGTAAAAGTACGAGACAGTAAATATTTTACAGCTGTTGATTTAAAATAGCGAACGGGAAGTGAATTCTCCCGATGAGCAGCCAGAAGATGGGTTGAGAGAGAGAGAGAGAGAGAGAGAGAGAGAGAGAGAGAGAGAGAGAGAGAGAGAGAGAGAGAGAGTGATTCAGCAGTGAAGGTGAATATATGTGGGTGGCCGAGGACATGACCAGCGGTGTCCAGAATGAGTGCCCTGATGATGCAGGTTTGATTGACTTGGGAAGTTAGGACATAAAAGAAGTCCGAGAAGGAAAGAAAAAAAAAGGAATGGATGGAAAGAGTGTGAGCATTGATTAAAGGGGAATCAGAGTTATCATCATTTCTGAATGTGCATCGTGAAATTTTTTTTTTACAGAAAATGATATCTTATATTGGGCTTAAAAGAAGAGGGGAGGGGAATTTTGTGTACGGATAGTTCTTCCTCCCACTTTAATTAATCGAGCCATCCACATTGTTCATGCAAGTCTGTATGCAGGGCATTTAGGGATTGATAGAACATTTAGGAGAGCAAGTGAATCCTTCTTTTGGTTAAGAATGAAAAAATGTATAAAGAATTATATAAAAAGTTGTCCTGCTTGTACCTGTTTTAACGAACGTAAAAACACTGTACCGGAAGCCAGAAAGTGGCTTAGGATTCCTATGAAATTTTATAGTGCATATGGATGTGGTACGACCATTTCCTTCTGGTTTAACACAACATTAGTATATATGTGTATTTGTGGATGAATTTACTAGGTATACTCATACTTACTCAATGTTGGATAAATGGATAAATCGGCAAATTCATTAGCCAAGGCACTGTGCTCTTTCATTACTAGGAGTTTATGAATAAGGTGGTAAAATCTGTCACGGACTTGGTGAAAATTGAACACTTGTCAGTGACCGCATATAGGCCTTCAGTGAATGGCTTAGTGGAATCGCATAATAGGGAAGTATTGCGAATTTTACGTTACTTAGTGGCTGATAACCTCCATAATTGGCACGCCATGCTTCATACAACTGAGCTAGCTTTGAACATTGCATATAATGCTTCACTTAGGATCCTGTGTTACCATATGCGGTAATCATTAATTCGTAACAATTACAAAATTATTCAACTGAGCAATACTGTGTATATTTATTAAAGCTATTGAGGATATTAATGAACACAACTGAAACGTTTTTGAAAAGAGCTAGTGAAAAACATAGAGCAAAGTATGATGGTCGGTTCAAAACCGCACCGGCAAAAGTATTTGTGGGTATTCATGTGTATTAGAATTTAGGAAACACAAATTAGAGCCAGCATATTGTGGCCCATACTGAGTAAATATGGTTAAGTCTAACACAGTTGTGATACAAAGCATTATTAATGGCGCAGTGTTTAAACATCATCCGGAACACATATATGTGGTGCCTGAAGAGGTAGTTTTCAAAAGTGTTCCTCCTTACCCCTTGCATACGTGACATTCCTCGAGTTCATTAGTAGAATTTTTACCTTCCTTTGGGGTTGTTGTTGTTTGAACAGACCTCATTTCTTCTTTTACCATATTTCAAATAGACTTGGTGATACAATGAGTTCTTATGTTGATGCTTATTGTATACGTACAATGTTGTGGTAATTTAGCTGAGTGTGGCAATACGTATAACATTGCTTAGTGAACCTAAACACAGTCAGAGGTTAAATAGGTCAAGTAAGATCCGTCAGGTTGATGCTGTATCATTCATGTATTTATATGATTCCTGGTTGCTGGGGCCAGGGCAGTTCCCGAATGACAATGGCTGCAGGATTAAAGTTCAGCCTTGAGGATAGGCAGTGTTAGTGAATGTGTAGATGTGAATACCTTATACTTAATGGTATAAGAGAAGGGCGAGAAGATGAATGATTTTCTCGGGAAAACGGCTAGTAGCAACCAGTTGATCATTACAAGTGCAAGTGTAGTGGTGATTTAAATAAATGGCGAAACGGTGGTGGTAAGTTGTGTCGCAAAATTGTGCCATAAACCCAGACAAGTAAAATCGAGGGATGATGGAATACCTATTCCTACCCATGTCCCGCCCAAAAACCCTGTATTGCCCGCAACCAGAGGGAGGTTATTGATGAGGTTGTGTAAAACTCATGTTATGATTTTTTTTTCACTTTGGGTATTCTGTATTTTAGTTGCAGAAGTCTTAAGAAAAAATGAGTGGAATTATTTATATTGTATTGTGTACATTCTTATATGCAATATTTTTTTTTTTTGGAAGATGTGTTATTTTCTGGGGGTGATTTCTGTATATATATATATATATATATATATATATATATATATATATATATATATATATATATATATATAAATATATATATATATATATATATATATATATATATATATATATATATATATATATATATATATATATATATATATATATATATATATACATATATATATATATATATATGTTGCATTTCTGTTTAGTGCATGCCATGCTTATTCCGGGTCGGAGTGTCCTCCATATATCATAGACTAGTGAGGGCGAGAGTACACCTCCTCCCGGGGGTGGGGGGAGGGGTAATGTCCTATTTCCTGTATGTAGATATGTGTTGTACATCAAGGTAAATGAACTCTTTAATCATGAGTACTCCACAAAAACCTATAACGCAATATACTACAGTAGCAAAATTGCATTTATGTTTGATAAGGGAGTTTAGATGCCTTTGGGCGCTCGAGTTGAGGGTAATTGTCTACGGTGTACTTACAAACGAACCTTTTGTAATAAATGAAGAAACTCAATATTCTGACGTCTCATTATCTGTCTACATGGGTTTCTTACATTAACATATATGAAATGAAATTAATTATTCTATTTTTACATTAACATACATGAAAAATGGAGCCATTTTCATAAGTTTTGTAATCCAATATATATAAATTTGACGTAATATATAACACTAGCTCTCCAACAATTCCACTAGTTCCTGGCAGGTCACTCTGTAGTGATTGACAACACAACAGTAGTGGCTTGAGTAAATAAGGAAGGCAGTACCTTTTCACTGCTCCTATGCTATCTAGTGGTGGAGGTGTTATGATGAACAGAAGACAACTAAGTCTTTTGTCCCTATCAGCCCGCTTCATTCCGGGCAAGAGGAGTGTGTTTGCGGAATATTTGAGCAGAGCTACTCAGAGAGTGGGCTCTGGGTGGTATTTGAATTATATAATCGCCCCAAAAATCAAGACTTTGTAGGGTTCCCTGACTGTAGATCTGTTTGTGACGTCCATGAACTTCAGGTTGCCGCTGCTGTACTGTTCTCCAGGTCCAGACCCTCAGGCTATCGGGCAACATGTATTCTAATAACAGTGGGACAACATCAATGTGTATGCCTCTCTCTCATTCTTTATGTTGAGAAGGGGGCTTAACGAGATCAGAGCATCAACTATTTATCTATGACGTTCATAGGTTATCTATGGCATCCCGCAGAATGGTTCCCTGACCTTCTGCAACAAATGACAGAGATCCCAGGAGAACTTGCCTCTACAACTGTTCTACTCAAACAGCCACTGACAAACATCTTCCACAAGGTGGTAGTTTCGCTTCGTCTTCACTCATGGAGGCTATTAAGCATCTCTTTCATAGAGGTTTTTCGCACCAAGTACGGAGCAGGATTTCTGGATCCGTTCGAAGATCCTCGGCATCAGTCTACCATGCTTCGGGTGCTGTCGTGGAAGGGGTATCTCTCTCCTTGATGCTACTATTCTAGTATTGGCGGAGATCCTTGTACACCTTTGGGATTAAAAATCTCTATCCAGTCTTGGTGGTGAATGGCTTCCACTCAGCCATGAGCTTTACTATTAGACTGAAAAGTGTCGATATTTACTCTTTGCTGGAGGTGACTCTCCCCATATGAAGTTATGACACTACCTGCCCCCAACTGAAAGTTGGATCCCCTCCTTGGAATGAGGTTCGCGTCCATCAATCTCTGTAGGGTGTTCCCTACAAACTAGGCCTCTGGCCTAGAGAGTTAGTAAACTTCACGGTCTATCCTATGAAATCCCCCATTCAAGGGGATAGGGGAAGGTAACACCCATCTTTGTCCATAAGTTTATTGCTAAGTCCCAAAATTCGGGAGTAGCAAATCCCAGATTCGGGCGCTTCCGGATTGGGAGTCTTAGTTTTGTAACCGATGAGCCAACTCCACTGTTACTTTGTCCTGTAAAGAGTTTGAAGAATACCTTGAATGCACAACAGTAGCTCTCTCCCAAGTGTCAGCCCTCTTTGTCACCATGGGGCAGGTCAAGAGGAGGGACCTGAAAAACACCATCTTGGCTTAGATTCACAATGTTATAAACCAGGGAGTGAATCCCGACCCTCTTCCTGTTCATTAGCCTAGAGCTCATGACAATAAGGGCATTAGCACATCCCTAGCATTCAAGAGAATCTACTCTGCGAAGCAGTTACTGCAAGCGGGTTTGTGGAAGTGTTAGACAACTTTCATCGCCCACTACCCGCAAGACATAACCCACAGGAAGGTGGAGATATTCTCCATTGGTCCTGTGGTTGCTGCACAAAAGGTTTGAAATGCTTCAAGGTGCTTGATGGACAAGTAGCACATGGTTGACGCCATAGGTTACTCGGGATTAGTCTAGGATGAATGTGTAAGAATGACAGCTCTTTCTTTCGTTTATTTTCCCCTCTTTTGGGAACAGCACCCATGGGTCCTCTGCAAGCTGACGTCACTTATCTGCAGGCAATAAGAATTTCCCACGTGTAACCTGGTATTGAAATAATACTAGTTACATTCCCAATAGTCCCCGTGAGGAGATTATGGGGTAACGTCTATGATTGATGTTGAAGATTCCTATATATCTCAGGGAAATCTTACCTAGACAATCACACCGCTAGTATCACAGTCAGACAGGTTGATCAGGCTGTTATCCGTGAGTTTTTTTTTTTCAAAGTAGAGGGTATATTAGAGCTTCATTTTCTAATTTGATTTGAGGGTTTTGAGATTTTCACAAATAAGGATTGTTTATTGGTAATGAATAGCCTGTCTTTGGTAATGCCTGGATAATATTCTTTCAGCCATATATTTCATATAGTTTAGCTTATCTAAATAAATTACATGGAATATTAGAACATTATCTTTTTTTTTTTCGATACAACAGGAATAAAATTTTAATTTTTTCCCCTGCTGGTTTTCAAGGTTTTCACATGCAGGTTATGGTTCCTTAATCGGCAATGTATAGTCGGTAATATTTCCTTGGTAGCTCACGCTCACGTGTGTGCTGTTCACGATCACGAGGATGTTCATGATCGTGAAGTGAAGGCTCATGTTCATGAGGTAATCACTAAAGATGCTCACGCCGTTCACGATCGTGAGCTAGTTACTTACGATCACGAACAGAACGTTCAGGTAAGTTCTTGACGTTGCTTGTCAAAAGGAAGAGGTAAGCGGACTTGCAGTCCATCCACGCGATGAATCTCACCTCATCCTTCTCCTCAATGAGCTATGACCGAAAACTGATCTTGCTACTAAAACACCCTTAGACAGGTGTCCAGCCAAGTTATCCACAGTTCCATTTGCTGCCTGGGACACTTTAGCCAAGTTAATGCTTATGCAATGCTCTCTAGCATGTTCCTCTGTGACAACGCACTCTCAAATGCTTTGGATGTCCCCTGTTCATAGGACCTCAGTGCTATCTAAATCTATCATGAGCACTCCTCAAGAGCAACAGGAATTCTCAGGGCTTCCACCTTCAGGATCGGCTCCTGTTGCTCGTGAAAACAGCGCATCTGCTCTCGATACGCGCCCATTGACGCGCGAAATTTGTGATTTTGAGCGTGAATCTAACAATTTCACTAGCCAGTTGGTGATTTCAAGGAGCAATTTGTGAGTAGAGGTATTGGAATTGCCTCCAGCTATTTACCTCTCCAGCAGTAGGCCAATACCCTTCCCAGAAGGATTAAGAGTCCCCTAATAAGTATGCTAATATACCTATTAGTCCAGATCGTCCTCTTTGTTTAGTGAGAGAGAATCTCCTGTTGCCCCAAAGGATATGACGTAAATCATCTCACACTACTTCTAAGATCCTTTTTATAAGACGTTCTCCTCCTCCTTGAGTCTGTAAACTCCCTTCTTTGGGTGGTACCATTTTGTCAACCCTGCAGAAGTCCTTGGGTGGGGCTCTTCTCCCATCACAGCTCCTGAATTTCCCAGTCAGGGCTACTCCACAGATCCCCTTATATTCATAGTTGGGTGCATCAGATATGAGTTCAGATCCTAGAAGGAGGTCCTCCTCAGACAGGCATGATGATCCTCTCCATCCCAATCTAGTGCGGAGGTCCGTTCTATAGTAGAACGATCTCTCGAGCATCTTCCCTTAACTCCGGTTAAGCCTAAGGATGAGAGGCATCACTCTACTCAAGTCGATCTCATCCACTCTTGTACGACCAGGGATATCAGTGTCCATCCTTTCAACCTTCAATGGACCGAAGTGGTTCCATCGCACCAACTTCCTGTGCGAAGTGAGTCCAAGGACTTAACAATGTGACCCATGAATACCAAGGCAAGGGAAGCCCATGTAACAGAGGCGGACAGGAGGTCCCCTGTGGCAGGTCCCTTTCACTACCCCGTCGACTACTTAGATCCATCCCAGACTCTGGATTTGAGCCTAGAGGTAGATGATCTCATCAAAAGTGAAGAAGAATATCTCCTGAGGTCAGCCAGTCTGAACTTTCACTCAGAACAAGAGCGAAGAGAGTTGGAACACACCTTTCGGCAGACCCCTGTATGAGGGCCATGAACAAGCTGTGTGATCCTCGTACCACCGCCAAGGAGGGTTAAGAGATGGTTCTTGATGAAACTCCCTAAGACCAGACGTGCCTTGCCTTTGTCTAAGGGGCTGAAAACAGCCGGAAGAAATGTTATCTCTCAGACAGCTGGAACTTCTAGTTCCTTGAGGTCAAGTTCCTTCTCACGATCGCAACCAATTCCTATTGTGTTAGAAAGGAAGTATTACGAGATTGAGAATGAACCTTATTCCCCTATGTCCTTCGACCACTTTTTGGAGTTTCTGAAAAGGGGTCTTCCAACTCATACCCTCTCCTCTTTTAGGGCTTCCCTTTCGGCAGTTGAGCTCCTCAACATAAAAGGGGGCGTGAAATACGCCATGCAGGCTGCTTCATGCCTCGACCTAGGTTTGGGGTGCCTTGGCCACATTGTGCTCTCCCCTGATCTTTCAAAGGAGTCCACGAGGAAATCCTTGGAGTTCTTCCTTTTGTTGGGTACCCAAACCTTTGATTTCTTGTCGCACTATGTCGTCAACTTATGGATGAATGCTATACTAAAGTGGAACAACACCATCATAGGGAGGTTGCACAGGCAAGGGCTGGAAGTAGAAGTGGCATGCTTGAGGAATTTGCCTCTCGAGGATTCCTCTCTCTTTGTTCCTAAGGAAATTGAGAGGGCTAATGGAAGGTGGAAAAAATCATTGAATAATTCTCCTCTCCACAGGGCCATGACATCTAGGACCCGCGGAAGATCCTCCCAGTCTTCCAGTAATCAGCAGGCTACCTCTTGCCCCTCGACATCTAGGTCATCCAGACCTTCGTAGGAGTCTAACCGCCCCTTCCAGTCCAAAGACCAGAAAGGGAGCAATTTCTTCATGGGAAAGAAGGGAGCTAGAGGAAGTGGCCAAGGTGGTCACTCCCGCTAGAAAAGGCATTCCTCATCACCGACCACCTATGGGGAGATTCGTGCAGCACCTCTGGCAGAGGTGGCCGCATCATGGGGCAGCTCCCTGGAAGATAAAAGTGATTAGCGTGGAGTATTGCGTCCTGTTAATTCTATCTCTTCCTCCTCTGACTTGGGATCCAGTCGTGTTAAGCTTCTATGCAAAGGGATCCGTAAAGGAGCTGGTCCCCCCGAGCTGAAGTCCAGACCATGATTGCAGAAAGGCACTCTCCAAGAGGTCGTGGACAATGTTCCAGTGTTTTACAGTTAACTCTTTTTTGTGAGAAAGGCGTGTTTAGTCTGGAGACCAATCATCGATCTCTCACCAACGAACAAGTTTATCCAACAGACTCCGTTCAGGATGGAGGCGGCAGACACAATCCTCCAGGTAGTTTGACCAAACGACTTCATGTGCACACTGGATCTCAAGCACACATACTTCCAGATCCCAATCCTTCCGTCTTCCAAGATGTATATCAGATTCTCGCTCTCTTTGTTGTTACCCCTCTCTCTCTCTCTCTCTCTCTCTCTCTCTCTCTCTCTCTCTCTCTCTCTCTCTCTAACACAGATAAAATATTTGTTTTTTACAGTCTCAATTAGATGGTATACAAAAATTCAATCTAAACTATCTTATTATATCTTCAATACTAAGCTGTGCTTTAAATACAACATTCGATTTCGTCAGCTGATGTTTAATTTTAGTTGACATCATAATGTATATGTACTGAAGGAAGTTTAAAATCATTCTGGTTAACCAATGTTACCAAAGTTTCATTTGTTCATATTTGTATTTTTTATTATCAATTTAAAGTATATTTTAACAATGGCACTTACCAAATTATTTCATTTTGGTTTCACCGTCACCTTTTAACATTCATTGTCTTTCAGCTTCAAAGAAATTGTAGAATGCGCCAAGATCATAATATATGCAATCAAATAAATTTTCATTCCACCTTCATGCTGTTTTATCATTTCTTATTTAGTTTCAATGGTAATTGATCTTCTTTGCTTCTTAGCAGATCCTTAAGAAGTTAGACTCTTCTTTTTCTCAGAAAATTTGAAAAAGTAAGAGAATACATACTTATGACAGAGTAATATCGCACAATCCAATGCTACACCACGAGATGTAGGAAAGAACATGTGATACTGATAGAGCTATTGACCGTATTAAGTACTGATACAATGGATTTGCTGCCAGTTGCCTCCACCCAACATATCGAACATAACATGTGTAGATTTACGCCTTCGACTGTGCTGCCACTGCATATTCATAACTTTGAGAAATGGCCTTTGAACAAATATCGAAGCTGTAAAAAAATTATGTATTTGTGAATTATGTTGTAAAAGAGGTTTCTTTATGAATAGTACCTGTAATTTGTATTTTTCCTAATGATACAAATCTCTAGCTATTTCATACAAATTGTCCTGCCATCACCTGGCCACCCTAGAAAGTCCTCCCTGTAATCGAAAGTGGTTCAGGCACACTGCTATTGGAGTGAATGGGGTAGCTGGCAACCCTCACTACCCCTCACTGCCCGGCCTAACTAGAAAGGTCGGTGGTTGCCCCCTCCCCCAAGTGTTTGTGGCTATTTTTCCAGCTTCGCCGAAAGATAATCATTATGAGTAACTACAGGTTTCTATCGTTAGGAAAAATACAAACGACTTTCAAATTTGCAATGTTTCACCTGGTATGACTACATCAACGAGAAATGTGCTTCCATTTAAGTGGAACATCTCCTTTCAGCCACTTTTTATTTCTTTATCTTCACCAGCTCCATCTTGAAGGAGTTATTATCATATGGAACTTCATAATACCATCTGAAAGAAAATATATTTTTTCAGTAAACCTACACTAACTTCCTTGATCAAATTAGGACAGGCTGAGCTTAGATTTTAATTACTTTAAGTATGCCCCAATCTAATACCAAAATTCCATTTCCAACATTTATAGAGTTCCATACAGCTTAAAAAAAGACGGTTAACAATTGCTGTGAAGATTTTACATGTACTGAAAACTAACCACTTTGCGTGTAGTTTGGCGTGGGGTTAGGAGGGGGGGGGGGATCAAGAATCCTAATTTATTAGTTAGATAATGTAAGTTAGGCTAGAAGGGAATTGTAGTTTACTAAGAAAAACCTGGCCTGCAATTTAAATGTGATTAAATATTCACTATGGCAAAATATTCCTAATAATAAGAGGTGTTTGATGCAAATACTTTGTAGGGCAGTGGGTTAGTACATACTTTTCACATTTTTGACACTACTGCATTTGAAAGAAAACATGATTTTGTCAGTAGACCTACAATAACACCCTAAATCAAAGCAAGAGAGGTTAAGCTCAGATTTTGATTATTTGAAACCTGCCTGAACCTAATATCGTAATTTCCTTTCCAAGTTTTATAAAGTTCCTTACAGCTAAAAAAGGTTAATGATGCCTGGAAATATTTTAAAAGTATCAAAACTAACCACTGTGTGTATATAGCCTGTAGGGGACAGTTATAAAACCTAATTTATTAGTTACATTATATTGAGATAAGATAGGGTAAATTAAGATTAGGAGCCTTTGTAGTTGGTTAGGACAAACCAGGTCTGGAATTTGAGTGAGTATTTAATATAGCAAAATGTTCCTAATAAAGAGAAAAAGAGATTTTACTAATTCACTTACCAATACTTGTCTCTATTTTGATTCAAATTAAAGGGGGGTTGGGGTTAACCATACTTTTCAAATCGTATACACTTTTAAAATTCCAAAGGTCATGAGTGATACATCACATTTCAAAAGAAAAACGACATAAAACCACCATCTAACCTAACCTAGTAGCCTTATTCTTACTTAATTACTTACTAGGAAAGGGCCAAGCCAATCCCAAAAAATTCCAATTTAAATCCAACATGGCTATGGCCCATAGTCGAAATAGGCCTAGGCTTGCCCAGGGTTCTAGGTAAACAAAGTACAGTTTATGATCATGTTTGGATAGCTGCATAATCAAATATTCTAATAAAATTCTTTCAACTTCATCAAATAATGGCTGAATAACACACAAATCCACGGTCTCAGTCTGTAATACTATGAATATCATATACCTGCATCAATCCCTTATATTTCCAGAAATTATGAAGTATGCTCCCTTACTATTTCATCTTATAAGTGCTTCTTGAAAAAAAAAGAAATGTTGCTATAGCTACAGTGAGTGAGCTTCCCCAGAGCTGGTTGACCCTTTTTTCTTCTCAATTAGCACTGCCTTCATCTCCCTAGTATATTGGATTGGCATTGCTTCATAATAAGGACAATGACTGATTAAATGTGAACAATAACATTAGAATGAAATAGTTGACTTTTTTTGTTTTTTAATACCGAGGCTCTTGAAGCAAAGTACGTTTTCAGTCAGCAACGATGATTGAAGTTTTATTCTTGTTTGGTTGATAAAATTCATGTTTACAACAGTAATAATTGATGAAAATGCCAATTGATAACTGAAATTTTGCTGTGTAATAGCGGTTTTCATGTAATTCTCATCATTATCCTTTCCATACCTTTTTGAGTTGTAACTAGCTTCTGTTCCATGACCTAGATAAGGGTCTAATTATCTGATGCATGAGGTAATACTAGTAAAACCATCTGATTAGATGTTTTCCCTTTTAGAACAGGTGGCATTTTGTTTCTCATAATATTTCATATATCAAAAGCCCCCCATCCCATGCTTATCCTTCATGTGCTAGGGAAACATTGTCTTAATGTCTGCCCTAAGTACGTATATTTACTAACAATCTCTAGGGGTTCATCCACAACCCTTGTCCATTGTTTCTCTGCATTTCTATTGAATAATTATCTTAATTTACTCACAATCATTTCAGTAGTATATTTTATATATCTCTATTCAAATCTTCTCTCATCTTTTGCAGTTCCTCTTATGATTCACTAAGTAGAACTATATCTCCAAATCTAAGTTGCTTAGGTGTTCTCCATTGACAGCAATTCATGCATTTTCCCACTTCTCATGCGCTACGGCGATCACCTGTCTTCTCAACAGTGTGGTAATCAATATCTGATGGTATATCGCCCATTCGGCATTCCCAGGGATATCGGCGGGTCCATGCTTTTTCATAAGCAATCCTTCCTTAAGGTAATAACAGGTGGGAGACTGCTGTACCTCCGTGTCAATCACCACACTGTGGAATAACTCTGTTATTGTCGCATCCATCAGTTGCAATCCTATCAGCCTTTTCTGACTCACTTATCCTACTTATAATGCTGGGTTTTCTATTTCTTCCAGGTGTATTGCTTCTTTGATTTCCTGTCCACTCGGCTATGGTTCCTCTTCTCTCGGGCTCTCCCGGGAGCTCTCCTCTTGCATACCATCATGGGAAACCTCTTCTTCGGAAAATAAATCTTCCAAGTTCATCGCTCTTTCGGTTTTTCTTCTACAGCCACTTTCTTCGCCAAACTCCTAGTCATCACAGCACTAGGAAACAGATACGGGAAGCTCATCTCGAGTTCATTCGTAGGACTATACTTCAATGGTTTCTCTGTTACAATGAAAAAGGCACAAAAGGCACTGCGCCAACCTCATTACCCAGCAGGACTTCTACTTTTATTATAGACAATGAATCCTTTACCGCAAAACCAAAATGACCTGTCACCAACGAGTATGACAGTTTTTAACGGCAAATAGTAGTAACCTCCTCACCTTCAATATGACCGAATCCCCTATGAGAGACTGTTCCACCAACGGTTGTACACCTTGTGTCACTACACTATGTTTACAACCTGCATCATGCAATATCTTGACCCGAATCTGCCTACTCCTATCCAGAGCTGCTAACATACCTTCATAAATATATGGTTTAAAGGCACCCAGGCTGTTTGGAATTTTCCTGCTCATTGTGTAATCGTTAACTGTTTATTATCTTAGTCGGCCGTTCCTGTTTGTTTCTTTGCCCTCGCATTCTGTGAAATTGAATTATCCTTAACCACTTAAGTGACTGCTTTTGATTGGTTTGACCAACATTACTTACTGTTATAACCTTTCTTGCTACATTTACAATGGACAATAATGATCTTCTGCACATCTTCCAAGATACCTGAAGGAGGACGATTCGATGATTGCTGTTGCGATACTGTCACATTCTGCTTGGGAATAGTACCAGTGGTACTTCCGTTATAACTATTGAACCTGTTCCCATAGTTATTACTGAACTGGTTTCCATGGTTCGTCGAATACTTGACACTTGATCAGAACAACGGTTGGAGGGTTTATGACTGATAATATAATATTCACTCAGCGAAGAGGCTTTATCAAGTTACTTCACCTCTCTCTTCCTTAAGTACATTCAAATATGTTCAGGAATTCATCGTAGATATTGTTCAAGCATTTTTAGTTTTTCTAATACAGTCATCTTCCTAATGCTAGAAGCCTCTATCCATCTATTAAAACCTTGTCGTACCTTATATGCGTAATCCAGGAAAGTAATTTTTTTGTCCTTCCACAAACTTCGGAAATTTTACTTATAATATTCCGGGGGTCATCTGATACACTTGCAGCATTCTCCCGTTCACCTCTTGATACTCCTTCCTCTAGTCGTGAGACAAGGCAAGGTACGCACTGCGTCTTTTCCCAGTAACAACACTCTGCAAAAACACGGGCCTTTTATCTTCTGGTCATTCCACTGTCGATGCAACTGTTTAAAAATGATAAAAAAATTAGTCACAAACTTCTTCTGTGAATTTTGGAATTAACCTCTGCGCATTCGTCACATTGGAAACGGGATTTTGCATAGCACAGGTCACCATTGACATAGTTGCTGACCTTGAACAGACATTCAACAGCTCCAATTCCCTTGCGTGTCCTGCTTCTTCTCTCTCTCTCTTTTCCCGTCTTGCAATTTCTCATGCTTCCATTTCCCTTGCATGTCTGGCAATTTTTCTTGCCTCTTCTCTCTCCCTTTCTTCCCGTTCTGCCCTCATCTTCAAAGTAATCAAATTCTCTTCTCTCTCTCTTTCTTCACATCCTGCAATTTCTCTTGCCTCCATTTCCCTCGTACCTCTGGCAATTTCTCTTGCCTCTTCTCTCTCTCATTCTTCCCGTTCTGCCATGATCTTCAACTTGATCAAATTATCTTCACTGCAATTCATCAATTCTCAGCCTCTACATTCCTTTCTGTTTTAATTCCTTCATTTACTAAGCCAACTGATATTTGCTTTGCTACAAATCCTGCTTCAGATTCCTCCAAAAGTTTGCGAGCTGCTACAAAATCTTCTGATAACTTTCCTGAGTTAATCAACGCTTCTAAGACTAGATGCTTGATTTGGGCCTCAATCATTCCACTTGTTGCATGGCTGCCACGTGCCATTAAATAAGAGAGCCACTGAGCTTTAGTTACATTAGCTTCTGACAATTCCTGAACAATTGGGGTTTCCAAAAACTGTTGTACATCAACTTGTGCCCTCTTGTACTTTACAAAAAATTATACCTCTCCCAAAAATATATCCGTACAATACAAAAAATCCTATCAACACTAAACTGGTCAAAACTTTAATGGAATCATGGCCCTGTTAATACCAATATTGAAAACAGACTCGCGTGATCGCTAGGCCTAAGCGTCTAAAATATATATTATGGCTGACAAAATACGCAAATTCTCGAGCACCATAACTCACCTGATTATATAATATAAGTTAGTTGCACTTGAAAAATAGTACCTGAGCTCTGAGAATCTTTTGCAACTCCCAGACAGCAGTATATATGAACACTGAATATCAAAAGGTCTGTTATGTCACTCAAAATAAAAAAAAATGGGAGTTCAACTTATAAGAACTATTGTAAACCAACGTCTTACTTCGGTTCTTAGTCAGGGAATACGAGCAAGGCACTGAGAAAAAGAAAATGGTAATTGATATAATACACACCTTACATAAATAAATATATGATATAAAAGTGAACAGCAATTCACAAGAATTAACACCAAAACATAAATCATTCGAAATATTAATCCTAAAGTAAAGCTTAGACTAAGACAAAAAATTATATGCTAAAAAATTAAATCATCAATTGTTTCACTGGAATTAATTTATGGAAAATATTTAATTTGAATAAATTTTGAAAATATTTAATACTTTGACGCTCTAACGATTAATCCATAAAGAAATTTACATATATGTAACTGGTACACTTACGTCTTTTTGTTCACACAAGGTTAGAGAACGGTTAAGTCAAAAATTTAATGCAATTCACTGTTTAACCTAAATCTCACAGGGCCAGTTATAAAATTTATGTTAAAATATACTTATATCAACACATTACACTTGAATTAAGATCCAATAATATCACCAACGTTAGAGCAATACAATACACGATATATGTTGAATAGATATTACTTTTCGTTTGAGAGGACACACTTGAGAGGAGAGAGGGCAGGTGGACGCTGGCTCTTTCAAAGGATTGGCTGGGTCTCTTCTTCTGCTTATGCATTGCCAGGTCCTCATATATATTGACTTAACTCGACTAGAAAATACTAGTAGATTATTCTCGTAGCGTCAGGGGCATGGCTCTAGCATCGTAAGGTCGCAAATGTAGTATATTGAAGAATGGTACTAACCTTGCTTGTGAGACAAACAAAAACAGAAAAAGAGTAAATCTAATTCGAAAATGTTCATGCACCTTCTAACCACTTGGAAACATAAACAAATGACATAATATTACTTTTTGCTTGAGAGGACACACTTGAGAGGAGAGAGGGCAGGTGGACGCTGGCTCTTTCAAAGGATTGGCTGGGTCTCTTCTTCTGCTTATGCATTGCCAGGTCCTCATATATATTGACTTAATTCGACTAGAATATACTAGTAGATTATTCTCGTAGCGTGAGGGCCATGGCTCTAGAAGCGTAAGGTCGCAAATGTAGTAAATTTGAGAATGGTTCTAACCTTGCTTGTGAGACAAACAAAAACAGAAAAAGATTAAATCTAATTCGAGAATGTTCATGCACCTTCTAACCACTTGGAAACATAAATAAATGACATAATCCCTCGTGTTCATACACATGTCTAAAAAAGATTCCATAAGACTTTGTTACAAAACTACTTGAAATAAAAAGTTAATTCTTAAAAATAACATAAATTTACATATACTTAATTGAATGGAAATACCATTAAATGAATGACTATAGTTTTAGGTAATTGACACACATTAATTTTCCTTCCTTTCCTTCCTTTGACGGCTGTTTTTCCGGTCCCAAACAGCAGGGGAACCATTCTCTCTACAGGACCTCCACTGTCATTATATCTTGTTCGCTCAGAGCATTCAACATTCCATATCACCTATAGCTCATTTACTGATAAATCATCAGTGTTATACAATTCACGGAATATGAAAGTCTTCAGTTTCCTGTTGAAATGCTGAGATGATACTCCCAGACTACTTACAAGATTGTCTTGTAGAATGTAGCATGAAGAGGCAAAATCTGATGAATGGAAGTTAGGAATGTTGCTGAAAATAGAAAAGAATAGGAGACCTGACTAATTGCAATAATTAAAGAAGAATAACACTTACGTCAGTTGTCATGAAAATATGTAGTAAGCTTATTCTAAAGGGACTGGAGAGAAAGACTGATGAAAAGCTGAGGGATGAATAAGGTGCATTTAGAAAAGGTAGGAGTTGCACTGACCAAATTTCCATTTTAAGGTATGTTGTAAAGCAATACGTAGAATACAAAAATGTCCTTTTGATGGCATTTGTACCCTGAAAAAAAGCCTTTGATAGTGTGCACCGACCAATTTTGTGGAGAGTATTGCATTATTTTGGAATTCCTCTTAAATATGTAAATTAGATTAAGTCTGGTCATGAGCAGAGCAAGCGCAAAGTTAATGCTAATGGAGTCTTACCAAATGTATTTCCAGCGAACAGCGGAGTACTCCAAAGGAATTTGTTGTCACCTATGTTGTTTATCTTCATCATGGATTTTGTAATGTGTAGAGAAGTCGGAGAAGTTGGAGAAGGATTGGATTGGATTGGTGATAGGAATTTAGCAGACCAAGAGTGTGCTGATGATGTTGTTCATGTTAGCAGAACACCACAGGATTTGCAATGGTTGGTTACCAGAAGGCATGAAATATTACTTGAGAGTGGGTTGAAGATACATATAAAAAAGACAGAGATGATGAGAACGGAGTGTACAAAGGAAGATGAAATATCATTGGAAGGAGGAATGATAAATGAGGAAGAATCATTTAAGTATTTAGGAACTAGGATCTCCGATACACGGTCTTCAGATTTAGAGTTTGGTGAAAGATTAAAAAAAGTAAATCAGACAGTGGCTAGACTAAATAAAATCTAGAAATCAAATCTCCTGAAATTACATGTAAAAGTCCGACTATATATCAGTAAAAGTCAGACTATATATCAGTTTAGTGAAATCGGTGTTACTCTATGGACAAGAGTCATGGTATGGCACTGAAGCAATCCCCAATAGATTAAGTAGATTTGAGAACAAAGCCATAAAAAAGGTTATTGCGAGTTAAGTGGCAGCGCAGAATTAGAAATAAGAATATAAGAGAGTTTACTCGAGTGCCATATGTGGATGTGTTCATGATGATGGGTAGATGGAGAT
>NC_090737.1:77317314-77342314 GCF_036898095.1 Palaemon carinicauda
ATCCTAACAAAACTCATAGTATGATTGTAAGTAGGTCAAGGACGGTGGCTCCTCAACATCCGGATCTCAGTATTGATAATGTTTCTTATAATTTGTATGACTCTTTCAAAATTTTAGGTGTGATTCTCGACAGCAAATTTACTTTTGAGAAACATATGTCTGTGTCTTCTTCAATTGCAAAAAAAAAAAAATAGGCTTATTGAGAAAGTCTTTCAAGATTTTTGGTGATCAGTCTATTCTGAAGAAGTGTTTTAATTCTTTCATTCTACCTCGTTTTGAGTATTGTTCTCCTGTCTGGTCTTCAGCTGCTGATTCTCATCTTAGTTTGTTGGACAGAAACTTACGGTCTATTAAATTTCTTATTCCTGATCTAGATATTAATCTCTGGCACCGTCGTTCAATTAGTTCATTATGCATGTTGCAAAAGATTTTTCATAACTCTGACCCTCCTTTACATTCAGATCTCCCTGGACAATTATATCCTGTTCGTGATACTAGGCGGGCAGTTAATTCTAATAGCCAGGCCTTCTCCATCATGAGGCTCAATACTACGCAGTACTCTAAAAGTTTTATTCCAGCTGTTACAAGTTGTGGAATGATCTTCCTAATCGGGTAGTTGAATCAGTAGAACTTCGAAAGTTCAAAATTGGAGCAAATGCTTTTTTGTTGACCAGGCGGACATGAGTCTTTTTATAGTTTATTTATGACATATTTGTTTTTGATGTTGTTAATAGTTTATATATGACATGTCTGTTTTGACGTTGTTATTTTTTTTAGAATGATTTATTGTTAATTTGTTCTCTTCATTTATTTATTTCCTTATTTCCTTTCCTCACTGGGCTATTTTTCCCTGTTGGAGCCTCTGGGCTTTTAGCATCTTGCTTTACCAACTAGGGTTGTAGCTTGGGTAGTAATAATAATAATGATAATAATATATATATATATATATATATATATATATATATATATATGTATATATATATATATATATATATATATATATATATATATATATATATATATATACACAGGGTGAAATGTGTTATTGTTGTGGGTAAAATGAGGAGGGCTTATAAGAAAACCAGTAGTCCTTCTTTTTTTTTGGCAAAATAAAGAAGAGTCGGGTTTACAAGCGGAATATCTAAAACTGATTAACATGCATGTACATACGAACGAACGGGAGCGAATACAATCACATTGTGTAAGGTCAACAAACAATTAAAAAATATCAGTAATTTGTGCAGTTTTCCATTTATTTATTATACGTCCAAGAAAATAATATATACTGAAGAAAAAATTTATACCGTTTTCCAAGAATGTTTTCACCTTAAAAAACCACGGGGTCCCTCATTATTGACGGATATATATATATATATATATATATATATATATATATATATATATATATATATATATATATATATATATATATATTTATATATATATATCGACTTATGACACTTAAGTAATCTCTCTTCATAGTTTAATTTCTGATCCTCTCCTGTCTTTTAATTCCTAATATTCTTCTGAGGGCTTTGTTCTCAAATCTTCTAAAGTTATTGGAGATTGTTTCGCTGTCATACCATCATTCATGTACATACAATAACACCAATCTCAATAAACAAAGGCGATTTGATATCTAAATTTTACTTAACCTAGACATTATATGGCTTTATTTTCAAATTTTTCATTAAACTTCACTTTTAAGGACATATTTAAATGATTCCACCTTATTAATCATTTCTCCTTTCAATGATATTTCATCTTCCATTACATAATCCGTCCTCATCATCTCTGGCTTTCTTCTATTTATCTTGAGCCCAAACTCATATGACATTTCAGGTAATCTGGTAGGTAAGCTTTGCAAGTCCTTAGGCGCTTTGCATTAGCGTCCTCAGAGTACTCCAGGTCAGTTAATTTTTTGTTAGCAATCAAGTCCAATCCTTCTACGCCATCCAAAGTGTGCTATGTATTAAAAAATTCTCGAGAAAGATAAACAGCATAGGTGACAACACATTCCCTTGGAGAACTCTACTATCCACTGCAAACTCCTTTGATGGACTCCATTAACATTAACTTTGCACTCGCTATGCTCATGAACAGACAATCAAATTTACATAATTAGGAGAAATTCCATAATCTTGCAGGTTTCTCCACAAAATTGGCGTGGCCTACTATCAAAAACTTTTTCATAGTACACAAGTGCCTTAAAAAAACATGGATTTCTATGTTCTGCACATTGCTGTATATGTCTCACATGAAAATTTAGTCGGTGCAACTTCTGCCTTTTCGAAATCCTACTTGTTCATCTCTCTGATTTTCATCAATCAAACTCTCTATAGTCTCTTTAGAATGAGCATACTATATATTTTTCCGACAACTGACCTAATTATGATACCTCTTTAATTATCTTTTTGTTTGTCAATAAAAAACAACACTCTTAGCTTTCATTCATCCGGTTTTGCCTCTTCATGTCACTCTCTACAAAATATTTTTGTAACTATTCTGGTAAAAATAGGTTTGATTTTAAACCCACTGAAATAATTCATGGTCACGTCAAGCCTTCCTCAGCTTCAGATGTATCAATCAAATTATTCCCTTCATATTATTATTATTATTATTATTATTATTATTATTATTATTATTATTATTATTATTATTATTATTATTATTATTATTATTATTATTATTATTATTATTTGCTAAGCTACAACCATAGTTGGAAAAATAGGATGCTATGAGCCCAAGGGCTCTAAGAGAGAAATTAGCCCATTGAGGAAAAGAGATAAGGAAAAACTACAGAAAGGTTAAGAACAATAATAAGATTAAAATAAACATCAAATATAAAAACTATAAAACATTGAAAATAACAAGAAGATAACAATTTAAAAACAACAAGAGGAAAAGATACAAGGTAAAATAATGTACCCGAGTGTACCCTCAAGCTGGAGACCATGGTACAGAGACACTACCGAAGACTATAAAATTTTGGTTTGATTTTGGAGTGTCCTTCTCCTAGAAGAGCTGCTTACTATAGCTAAAGGGTCTCTTCTGCCCTTACCATGAGGAGAGTAGCTACTGAATAATTACTGTGCAGTAGTTGACCTTTTGAGAGAAGAATTTTTTGGTAATTTCAGTGTTGTCTAGTGTATAAGGGAAGAGGAGAATATGTAAAGAATAGACCAGACTATTCTGTGTATGTATAGGCAAAGATTAAATGAATCATAACCAGATAAAGGGATCCAGTGTAGTATTGTCCGGCCAGTCAAAGGACCCAGTAACTTTCTAGCGGTAGTATCTCAACGGGTGGCTGATATCTTGGCCAACCTATTCCTATTCATGAACTCACTAAAGTGTTCCATCCAATGGTGTCTTTCTTCATTTTCTGTTGTTATAAAAGATCCATCTCTCTTTTAGATGGGTATATGCTTCTTCTTTTTATCCCAAGTAGAGATTTTATTAATATTTCTATAAGTAATTCTTACGGCATGGCCACTTCCTAAATTCATAGCTTTATCAGCCTCATCTGCTTCCCTGTCTAAATATTCTCTCCAGTCATTCCTAGCTTTTCTTTTAGCCTCGCTATCATTACTGGAATACTTAGCATTCTCTATCTTGCTATTTTCATTGCTTCCTTGGAAACTTTCAACAATCAATTTCTCTCCCTGCCTTCTTATTATGGTATCCCAAGTATAATTTCATATCCATTGGTTTTTCCTTGTAAATGCATATCCCAAAACTTCACTATCAATTGACCGATATGTTTTTTTTTATTTCACACCATTCTTCATTAATTGTCTGCTTTTCATCTCTCAAAGTCTCTAATTTGCAAATCGATTCCTACATTCAATGGCATATGTTTCTCTATGCTCATCTTCTATAAGGTTAGTTGTATCAAACAGAGGTAGTCTATCAACATTTCTGATTAGGGCTTTCAGTTTTAATTTCAGTGTGGCAATGAGGAGCTGGTGATCACTATCAATATCTGCACGTCTATAGCTTCTTACATTTATCAAAGTCCTCCTTCTGTCGTTATTAATGGTTATATGATGTATTTAAAGTTCGAAATTGCTACATGGTGGAGTCCATGTATATTTGTGGATTTCTCTGTGTTGGAAAAGAGTGCCTCCAATAACAAGATTTTTCTAGTTGAACAAAAACTTATTAAATGTGCTTCATTTTCATTTGAACCTTGGCCAAGACCGTCAACAACTATCACATTTCCTATGCCTTTATTATTCCCTCCAACTTTAGAATTGAAGTAACCACTTACAATTTTCTTATCTCTCTCTGGAATCTCATCTATTACACTCTGCAGTTCTTCGTAATATTAAATCTTTCATTTCTTCAGTGGAATCATTTGCTGGTGCATAGCAAACTATAATACACATTGCACTGATTTGATTTAAACTTTACAGGTAAGAATCTGCTTGCTACAGCTTTCCATTGATGCTTTTTCTCTTAATGGTGTCATTATAAATCCTACGCCTTCTCTTTTAACTTCATCTGTTCTTTCTAAATATATATATATATATATATATATATATATATATATATATATATATATATATACGTATATATATATATATATATATATATATATATATATATATATATATATATATATATATATATATATATTTATATATATATACATATATATATATATATATATATATATATATATATATATGCGTGTGCGTGTGTGTGTGTGTGTGTGTGTGTGTGTGTGTATTGCCTTATTCTTAGGTTTCCTTACCAATACCCTTTCAACGTGTTTTAGTTAGTGCTAAGATGTCCAAACTATATTTCATAAATTCATTATCCACTTGCTCTGACTCTCCGATCTGATTCATGGTTCTAACATTCCAATTGCCAATTAAAATTTTTCCTTTATTGTTTATAAACCCCGAGATTATTAGCACCCCGCTACACCCGGGGCTGTGGGCTTTTCTGTCATTTTCACTTTCCATAGAATGACTAAATTCATGGAGGATTCGTTGGCAAAATTCATCAAAGGATAGTCAGTTCCTTGTGATGCGCAATACCTATCTAAGTAAGGTAAGTGACCCCTGCCGGTCCATACTGATTCCAGTAAGATCATCCACCAGAGCTTGAGAGTAGAAGCCCATGAAACACGTTGTCTATCGCCTTAAACTCAATCCGTCACCCCGTTGCCTGTGAATTCATCGTTAATTGTGGGGAAATTTCCACCACACCCAAAGTACTTGTTACTCCACCAGGTTGGCCGTCCTCTTGTAATCATAGAGACGATCACTAGGATGAATTGCTAAAATATACCGCCTAGCATGGTGGTATTATTATTATTATTATTATTATTATTATTATTATTATTATTATTATTATTATTATTATTACTTGCCAAGGTACAACCTAGTTGAAAAAGCAGGATGCTATAAGCCTAGGGGCTCCAACAGAAAAATAGTCCAGTGAAGAAAGGAAATAAGGAAAAATAAAATATTTTGAGAACAGCAGATACATCAAAATAAATATTTCAAATATTAATTATAAAAATTAACAAAACAAGAGTATGAGAAATAATATAGATTAGTGGGACCGTGTGTACCCTCAAGTAAGGGATCTCTAACCCAAGACAGTGGAAGACCATGGTACAGGGGCTATGGCACTGAACAAGACTAGAGAACAATAGTTTGATTTTGGAGTGTCCTTCTCATAGAAGAGCTACTAATCCTAGCTAAAGAGTCTCTTCTACTCGTACCAAGATTAATTACAGTGAGGTGGTTAACCCCTTAGATGAAGAAGAATTGTTTGGTAATTTCAGTGTTGTCAAGTGTATGAGTACAGAGGAGAATCTGTAAAGAATAGGCCAGACTATTCGGTGTATGTGTAAGAAATATAAAAATGAACCGTAACCAGAGGAAGGGTCCAATGTAATACTGTCTGGCCAGTCAAAGGACCCATAACTCTCTAGCGGTAGTATCTCAATGATTGGCTATATATATATATATATATATATATATATATATATATATATATATATATATATATATATATATATATATATATATATATATAACAACAATTACAACATGCAGGTGTTTCTAGTCCATTGCAGGACAAAAGCCTCAGACATGTCTTTATTTCTGTCTTGGGGTTTGGCCATTTTTCATTACCACGCTGGCCAGATGTTGGGAGACTATTGTCTGATCGCTCACAGCTGTCCAACCTAGTAGGGATATCCCTGACTAATACAGCTTTGATTATCATAGTGATTAACACAAACATGTTAAGATATCCCCACTGAGAAAGTGTAATATATATATATATATATATATATATATATATATATATATATATATATATATATATATATATATATATATATATATATATATATATATATATACACGCACACTTATTTATATCCTCATTAATATCAGCAGTTATCAGGCCACTGAATAACAAAGGCCTTAGACATGTTCTTTCACTTGCTTCTGTTAATGGTCTTCCTGTGCAAGTTCACGCCCACAAGCTTTCAAAGTTCGTCAATCTGCCGCCTCCCCCTTCTTCCCCTGATTCTTTTACAAACTCTAGGAACTCATTCTGTAATTCTGAATATTTCTTTGTCAGTCATTCTCATTATATGTCCTGCCCATATCCATTTCGTTTTCTTTCATGTTGTTAGAATATTCCCTACTTAATTTTTTCTCGGATACCATTGGTCTTTTTCAGTCTCTTAGTGTAATTCCTGTCATTATTCTTTCATGGTTTTTGAGTTGTAACTAGCTTATGTTCTAAGGCTGTAGTAAGGCTCTAAGTTAATATTATTAAATACTTTTCTTTTTAGAAAAAGTGGCATTTTATTTATATAATATAATTTTTTTTTTTCAGTCTCGTGTCCTGGGGAGAAACTTACTCGCTGCCTTAAATAAACATATTCAATAACAATCTCTAGAGGATCATCAACAATTCTTATTTGTTGTCAGCATTATCATTGAACATTATCTTAGTTGTACTCATATTCATTGTCAGTCATATATTTCTGCTCTCTTTATTCAAATCATTGTTTTTGTATGTATGAGTAGGTTATTTCTTGTTTCAGTGAGAATTATTGATGTACACATGGAGTCTGCACCACCTGAGAAAACCACGAAGAAGAGACAGAAGTACAAGCTTTGTATCACCTATCAATCTGGAACTTACAAATACTTAATAGTTCCTCTTAGTTCACACGAGATAGTAATAATATGCTCAAAGAGCTTGGCAAGTATGGCAATTGTAATTTCCTAGAAATCAGCATGAACCAGGGTAATATTATCCACGAGGAACTTAAACTTAATCAGCTACATGGCAAAGAAAATGCTACCAGGACATCCTTCATGCTAGAATGTGTAGGAAATACAAGCAACGGTATGAAAAGACTCTTGAACATATAACCCTAGAATCCCCAGTTGTACTTAATCACCAAGTACTAGCAGCTTCACCCATTCACAGTCGGTACCCTAAAACATGGATCTTTGCTTTTTCTGTGACTGCTCAGGGTTTGTTCGAAATCTTCTGCACAAGGTTTTCAAAAGTAATGGTAATACTCTGAACCAAGCTTTTCAAAAGAGTGGAAATGAGAATTTGTGTGTGAAACTTTGTACATCAGTTATTCCAAAATATGTACATGCAATCAACATCAGATGCCATAGGAGATGATGGGCCATACACATCACCAGTATTGACAACAGAAAAATCCTACTTGAACAATTCCTGGCTCTGGTTGAAAATGCTCTCATCGAAGTAAATGTGGTTAGTAATGCATTACTCTGAGATATTTATAAGAGTATAATCTCTAAAAAGAATGCTAAGAGTACACACTGCTATCAAAAAGGTGACACAACTAATTGAAACAAGAATCCTTTTAATGGAGTTCCAAAAGCCAAAGCTTGTGAATGAATCAGAATGTGTAATCTTGAAGCACACTAATGATGCTGCATTCCAGCATATGGAAGATACTAGCAGCACCAGTTAAGAAGATATGTTCATTGTCTACTATTCAAGGTCCAAGCAAAGCCCTTTCGACTGACAACAAAGCATCAGAAGGTATTATAAATGCACGAAGACATACCCAAAGCACTGTCATTATGTTTCTGTAAGATTGGCTGGTCAACCAAACAAAGTTGAAGAAGCAAGATGCTATAAGCCCAAGGGATCCAACAGGGAAAAGTAGCCCAGTGAAGAAAAGAAGCAAGTAAATTAATAAATTATATAAGAAATAATGAAAAATTACAAAGAATATTAAAAAAAAAACATTAACAGCATTAAAACAGATAATTCATATATAACTATAAGAAGACTCGTGTCAGCGTGTTCAACCTAAAAACATTTGCTGCAATACTGAACTTTTGAAGTTCTATTGATTCAACTACCCAGTTAGGAAGGTCATTCAAAAACTTGGTCACAGCTAGAAAAAAACTTTTAGAATACTGTGTAGTATTAGGCCTCATGATGGAGAAGACCTGACAATTGGAATTAACTGCATGCCTAGTATTACGAATAGGATAGAACTGTTCAGGAAAATCTGAATGTGAAGGGTAGTCAGAATTATGAAAAATCTTATGTTATATGCATAATGAACTAATTGAACGACGGTGCTAAAGGTTAACATCTAGAACAGGAATAAGAAATTAAATAGACTCTAAATTCCTGTCCAACTAATTAAGAAGAGAATCAGCAGCCGAAGACCAGAAAGGAGAACAATACTCGAGACAAGATAAAATGATAGAATTAAAACACTTCTTCAGAATAGATTAATCACCAAAATCTTTAAAGACTTTCTCAATAAGCCAATCTTTTGTGCTATTGTAGAAGACAGAGACCTAATGTGTTTCGCAAAAGTAAATTTGCTGTCGAGAATCACACCTAAAATTTTAAATGAGTCATACAAAGTTACAATCATACTTTGAGTCTTATTAGGATTCCATTTCATACCCAAAAATTTGCACCATGCACTAATTCTAGGTAGATCTCTATCAATGGATTCAGCGACCCCAGATTCAGGAGATGGAATTAATGCATAGATAGTAGCATCATCTGCATATGCAACAAGGTTATTTTCTAAACCAAACCACATGTCATGTGTATATAAGGTGAAAAGTAATGGGCCAAGAACACTACCCTGTGGAACACCAGATATCACATTCCTATACTCACTATGGTGTCCATCAATAGCAATTTTTTGAGATCTATCACTCAAAAATTCAATAACAATGCTAAGAAATTACCCACCCCCTCCCAACTGTTTGACTTTGAAAACTCGGTCCTCCTGATTAACAGGGTCAAAGGCAGTGCTAAAATCCAAGACAATCATTCAAACTTCCTGATCATAATCAACAGAGGACTACCTTCAGCTAACCTATTGAGACGTTTCGCCAAAAGACGTTCAAACACTTTAGATAATATCATAGTTATTGAAACTGGGCGGTAATCAATTGGACTTGAGCTACCACAAACAAATTTACATAGAGGAGTAACTTTACCAATTCTCCAACAAATGCTAAAATCTCCTCTTCTAGCTAACTTGCGCAAAATGACAGATAACTTTAGATCTAAGAAATATACAGTCTATATAAAACAAAGGAAAAATACAATTTCAATCTGCACCTCCTTAAGCATCAAGGTCTATCAACCGAGTGTTAATTTCACAATATCGAAGAGATAAACTAGTTAGTTTAGCCTCAGGAAAACAAGAATGAGGAAGTTCGAGTTTCTCAATACTCTACATACTGTCAAACACATCAGCCAAAAGGGTTTCCTTTTCCTTTGAACAGTGAGTGACTGAGTCATCTGGTTTAAGTAAAGGAGGAAATATTACATCTACACCAAAGAGTGCAGATTTAAGGGTAGCCCACCACTTATGTTCCTGGTCTGTACCAGAAAGGGTTTCTTTTATGGTTAGATTGTATTCCTTTTCAGTTGAAGCATAAACTCTGAGTAAAAGCTCTAAGGTATGTATAGTTATTCCAGGTCAAATCTAGTCTGTTACTCTTTCAAAGGTGATAGGTCTCTTGCTTCTCGTCTGCAATTATTATTGAATCATTCTTTGTCCTTCACTTGGTACCTTAGCGCACAAGAAGGGATACGCCTATCAATTTTGTTGACTAGATTTTCATTTAAAGGGACAAAAGGATAATCACTACTATACAATTGTAACCAGTTCAAGCCCAAAACATCATGCAAAATCCCATTCCAATGTGCTTGAGATTTCATAAAAATCTTACAAGGTATGATACATCAGGGACAGGCTGCTCAGTCTTCACTATTGATGTAATTAAGACATGATCAGATGTACCGACTCAAAACCAAACTTACTTATTATAACGCCAGGGTAGTCAGTGTATACGAGGTCCTAGCAGTTTCCAGACCTGTGAGTAGCTTCACTTATCATTTGCTCACAGCCTGATTCAGAGGGAAAGTCTAAAGTTCTCAAGCCCTGGCTATCGGTGGGAGAAACAGAGCTAAACCCCTCCGTTATGATGAGCATTGAAATTACCAACAAAGACCAAAGGGGCTTTTCTATCATCTTCTTGTATCTCAGCCATGCCATAATGGTAAGGAGACAATCGAATATAGAATCATCCATGACTGGATTCTGGTAGATTGAACAGAAATTGAAGTTATTATGCCTACCACAAACTTTTATTACCTGAATCTCATAACATCCACATTCATAGCAGAACTTATGAGAAGCAGGGCACTCAGTCCTAATATACACCGTCATTCCTCGGGCCCTAGGGATGACATCATGTTTCAGCATTATTGGCTTCTTAAAACCAGTTATAAGGAGCTCGCATAAGTTCATCTTATTAGAAACCAAAGTTTATTTTACCACAAAAGAATATATACTGTTTTTGGAGCTAAAATGTGCTAGTTAGTAAGAAGGGGAGCTTTTAGCTCTTGTTAGAGTATTGGTAAATGTTTTTGTGGTAGTTCAAGTCCAACTGCTTACCGCCTAATTTCCATAAATCCCATATCATCTAAAGTGTTTGAACGTCTTTTGGCAAGTATATCCAGTCACCAGATATAGATGTTTTTGTCCTTGGATTTTGCCGTTACCCTCAGCTGTGCAAGAAAACCAATTTTGTGAAGGGAACTAGAACTAACTGGCTCTTTATTCCTGTTAGGCCCTGTGCATACCATCATAGGGGCTTATAACAATAGCAGCTTTGGTGCAAATGAAAAGCTGGTATTCTGAAAGGCATTGAAATAGGCAAGAGATGACGAACTATCAGGGATAGGAAAACTGAACTTTACACTGAAAACCAGAGACATCGTTCTTGCTAGGATAAAAAAATCTATCAGTAAGGCGCAACGTTTCGTAAGATAGGATGGATTTTGTTAACAACTGGCAGATGTAAGCTGAGAGGCTGCCTCTTACTCAAGATGCACTATAACAGTCAAATGTGACATAAACAGCCACACCTGACGAAGAGTCAGCCTCAACTGCACAGAAATGTTTGCATGTTGGGAAATCAATGAAATGTGCTCAAACGACAAAGTTTGGTAAGGGGGATGGTAATGGAGGAATATGAACTGTATAGTCAGAATCAAAATAACGAAGACATTATGGGGAAATCTTTCGTCTGATGTTTCTAGTGTGCCCATGATAAAACAAGAAACTTCTACGAAATGGGCTGAGCATTTTCCAACTTTTGCGAATCAAAGAAAACAAAGTGCTGTCTTTGTTAGCAGAAGCATACAAATATTACAAGCCGAGTTGCCATATTTCATTGTGTTATTATTTGACATCTCAACTATCCACTGCAAATACCAAACATACACACACACACACACACACATATATATATATATATATATATATATATATATATATATATATATATATATATATATATATATATATATATATATATATACATACATGTATATATATATATATATATATATATATATATATATATATATATATATATATTTATAATTACCCCTTCTACGTAGGAAAGACTAAGTAGAAACTTACCAGGGAAGGTCGGGGTGGAGAGTTTCCCTTTCACCCCCTTGCCCTGGCCAGTCCGATGCTGAGGAAATAGGAAAGTCATTTCTGTTTTATGGGTTGTGGAGACAGGTTAATTGTAGATTCTTGATACTGCCTGTTAGATATTGTATCACTGTCTAAATGTTATTTGGTAACTCAATATTCTAGCAAATTTGGCCAACCTAATTCATTATTACTATCGTTTCCAGAGGCCGTGTAATAGTGTTTTTTTTTAATTAACTCCTAAAATAACTGATGGATTTCCATGATATCAAAGCAGGGAGCGCTTCATACAATGGCCTAATTTTGGGAAATACTGTGCATTGCCAATTACGTTTCATTAACTTTTTTACTTAAGAAAATGAGGCTAAAGCCAGTCTTAGCCACCCACACATTCGCAAAAGTGATGACGTCCCTCAGTGACGTTGTTATAACGTTTCTTCCCCTGTACCTCCCATCCCCCGAATTGTTAAACGCCTGTTTAACTCCATAGATAATTGTCATATGACCTACCCAAAGAAATACGAAATTCTTTGTCAGTAAAAGTTCAGCATACCTGGTAATGTGATTCGTGACTTTAGACTTTACCTAAACACAAGACCAACGTTTTATATCTTACCCGCTCACTTACATTGAGGATCAAGAATGAGACTTATGACAGGAGACGAAAGAAGCCATGCTAACCCTACACTTCGCACTTCAAGCGAGTGTTGGTAAAGCAATAGAAATATAGTTTTCTTTAGGTTAAGCCGTAGGACTCATTCTTCCATACAACACAGGTTACTCGATACATCAATTGCCAGAAAGAAAATGACAGAGAGCATTGTATGATATAATTTATCATATCAATTTCACCAGAGAGAGTAGCTTGAATTCCTTAGAAGGTAGACTTCTAAAGGATGTTTCATATAAGGGCATTGACATCGGCCATTTGATAAATTTAGAAATCATATATATATATATATATATATATATATATATATATATATATATATATATATATATATATATATATATATGTGTGTGTGTGTGTGTGTGTTTGTGTGTGTGTGTGTGTGTGTGTGTTCATACATACATAAAATTTATTATATTTCAACCTATAGTTTTATATATTTTTTTTACGTTATAAGTACCAGTACCTATTTTTGTTACTTAAAAGATATGAGACAAATATCATTGCGACTTTGTCACTGGAATTATACCAAACTTCAATTAATGAACCAATCAACCTTACTTTGAGAGATCCATTGACATTGTCTACATGCCAAGAGGATATACTCGTATCAAAGTATTCATTAGCTTTGCTTTTCCAATATAATGCTATCACCAATTGCTGGAAACCATAGATTTATGAGGGATGAAAAAAAAAAAACAAGAAATGGACACTTATACATTTTACTCATTATCACTCTCAAGGAAAAATATTGTTTTCTATTTCTACTAATGTTTTTATTTAATTTTTTTATTTTATTTTCTGGGCTCAAGCCATGTCGTCCTGATGGAAGTTCCTATAGGGTAGCTTCCTAGGGTATATTACAACTACGGCGATATTCCCAGAGAATTTACCTTAAGGTACCCAGAATTCTAACTCCTGGAGCGAATATCCCTAATGAAAGGGATATCGCGACATATCAGAGGACGTATTCTTGACACGCCACATCTGCACCCCAAACAGAGATAACACATCGAAGGGGTCAATTGGCAAGAAAACGAAAACGAGAAAGAAAAAGGGGGAGCCGCTCCCAAGGCTCCCTCTTCTCCCGTTTCGTAAGCGTGCCTGGCGCCAATCCTGGCGCCATCTGTATTCCTTTTTGCGTAGCTTAACAACTCGGTGTCTTTTCCTGTGTTTCTCGCAAATCTTGGATTTATTCATCTTTTCATGGCTTCTCCAACTTCGTCGGCCTCTGATAAGTTGAGTACCATTTCTTTTATGTATAAATGTAAGCTCTTGGTAAATTTTAAAGTGATTAATAGGATTAATCTTTGTTACAAGAGCCGTTGCCTACCGGAGGCGTCATGGACGCTGTTGCTCGCTAGGTATGAGTTTTAGTTAGCCAGAGCGACATTCCCGGTTGTTTTGCTTTAATAAATTTTAGCTATTTAGCGTTACATAGGATTTCCTTTCTCGTGCTTTAGTATTATTTTGGCGAAGTATTCGCCAACTCTGGCCTACGCTAGGCCATGTAGCCTAGTCGTTTGGTCCTAGTACTTTCCTGCATGATTTTGGATTTCCGAGTGTTTTAAATTTTATTGAAGCTTTAGGCTGTTTTTTATACATTTAAGATTATGTTGAATATTTCCAAGATAGTATACGAGTGAGTTTCGGTGATTTAGGTAATCGATTTTCTTGGTGCCTAGGCTAAGTTGCTTATGGTGCCTTAGTATACTTTCTCATACTCCCCGGTTGCTTTCTTTTCTTCGGAGAAGGTATGCAATCCCTTTCCCTGTGTTTAAGCCTTGGGCTTAACCCTAGTGGTTTATCTGAATTAACTTTCGATATAACTATACTGGGGTGTTACTGTACCTCCCTGTTCCAGTAAGTCTGGCTTCAGAGAGGGACAGAACATCGGAGTTTTTTAGTCTGAGTCTGTGTTTGTGTTGGCCTGACACAGACATAGGAGGCTTAGCCTCCTTAGGTCACTGCCGAAGGTTTCTGTACGAGATGATTCCTTCTTTTGTGATCTAGCAGACTAGTCCTTGTTGCTGTTCTCGGTGGGAGGATAAGATCCTTTCCCTGGGAGTAGCAACACCTTCCTTGCTTTGGTTCAGTGGGGGTTGGCAAGTATTGCTGGCCTCCCTCCTTGGATCTCCCTTAGGCTAAGATGAGTTTTCTTGGCTGCGGGTGATTCTTCACTAAAGCAAGGTTGGTAGGACCCTCTTTTGTCCCTTCTCCCTCTATCTCCGTAATGGCCAAGCCATTAGAGTACTGTACGTCATTCTACATCTGGACCTAGGATAGGTTAGGATGTGGAATTGACTCAGTCCCTTGCCGGCCGGCAGAGTCTGCCGGCCGGCAAGGGTCTTCTGCTTTGAGTGCTGCCCGGACCTCCCTTGGTCCCTCATCCATGCCTACCTGTAGAGCCAGACGGCATTGGTCAGGAAGCCTGAATTAGATTCTCCCCTTCCTTATATGCACTCTTTCGGATTGCCGGGCTTGGAGGTAGTTTACGCTCTTATCCCGGCATCCATTCTGTTTTCTTCTAGTGCTGTACCCGACAGCCGGCAGCCGGGCAGTCGTAGTCCTCTGGTTCTTTTGCTGCTGGCCGGCATCGGTTGTTTACCTTTGCCGGCCGGCTATTGTCAAGCCCTTGTCTGCCGATCGCTATGAGCAGTGGCCGGCAGCCGGGTACTACCTTGTGTAGTTGCCGGCCGGCAGTATTGCCGGCCGGCAGTATTGCCGGCCGACATTGGCTGATGCCGGCCGGCAGTTACTGCCGGCCGGCACATGCATTTGAACCAGCGTTCTGCCGCCTTATAGCTGTTAAGTAGTATACTTTAAAGCTAGTTTTGGTGTGTGCCGGCCGGCACGGCACATTACCTTCTATACTGTACCATTATTCTTCAGTATAACATATACTGTAGGAAGAAAACTATAGTATAAGTTTTGGTACAGCACTCTGTGTTCTAACACTTTTGTGTTGTCTTGCACAACCCTTTGGTGTTGCCTTACAGATAAGAAAGTGAGTTCTTTCTTGTCTATTATCCAGTATTTTAAAATCATATCTTAGGTGTGAGCTCCACCTGTTTCTTCTGGAATCTTTTCATTGGTTACGCTAGGACAGATTAACCATACGATTTTATTATCTGGAAGGCTGCAACAATTTGTTGTGCGGGAAAACACAAGTGTGTGTCTTTCCTTTCTGATTTGTTATGCTAACTGTGCATATCCAGTGATACGTAGTTCAATTGATACTCATGGAAATTTCTTCTCTTTGCAGGAGATACGTCCGAAATGCGGAAGTGCTTTCTGCAACGTCCGCAGTAAGAACTTCTGCGGACATGAGTTATTACTGAGGCCTTTGATTCCCCTAGGACGGCGGAATCAAGGGATATAGCAAGGGAGAAGCTTCGTACCTGGGTAAGGGGCTTCCAGAAGAACACCTCTGGACCTTATCTTCCAAGTGAGAAGATGAGGGCTTATCTTTTCCCTAGGGCATCAGCTGATGCAGTGATTCCCCAGCCTCAAGAGGAGATCTCCCAAGTTCAGATCCAGGTGGATGCTGAAGTGGCGGTCTCCTTGCAAGACATCCAGTTGGACGACAGGATGTCAGACGTGTCCGAGTGTCTGGAGGAAGACCTCCTGGCAGGAGGCCAGGATGAAGATCAAGCCCCAGATATTGTAGAGGAAGAAGCCGACGAGGTGTCGGCTGCTCCGGTTCTGATCCCTGAACCTATTCCCTCAACATCGTCCGCTCTCCCAGTAGAGCTGGGACAGGCCCTCTCCTCCATTGTTGGAATGATCCAACAAATGCAGAAGGAGAATATGGAGAAGGCGGCTGCAATGGAACTGCAGATGCAGAAGGTTGCAGCATCACGTGGGCCCCAGAAAAGGCTCAATGTGAAAGACCTTCCCTTGTGCTCAGATGCTAACCCGTGGAGATATGCTGAGCACATGCCGATGACGACTGGAAAGATCGTCATGTCGGATAAGCTGGGTTCAGTTCCCCTTGAGGAAGTGGAATTCTGGCCCAGCAAAGGGTCATATCCGGACTGTTATGTCCGGTTGAGGAAGGAACCAGCTTCAAAGGAGGAGACAGAGCCGAAGGAGGTCATAGTTATGGACCATGCTAAGGCTCAAGCTTTGCTTTCCTCCTCGATGAAAGAGAGGGGCTTCACGAACTCAAAGGTTGCTGCTTTGAGTAAGAAGCACCCTTCCTTTGTGTCCTCTCCTGCTAGAGCCTTCCCCTTTTTGCAGAAAGGGTTTGCGGCTGTGCTAAAAGCAGTCGAGGCTGGCAAGCCATGCCCCTCCTTGGAGGAGTGTAAACCCTTGTCGCTGGCCCTACCTATGGACCACAAGGACTGGAAGGACGTTCATCTTACCTTCTCAGTCAGGAAGTTGGAGGCTGATATTGCCGGACGTCAGTTCGGTGAGAACCTCCCTAAGCTGTCTGACTTTCTTTTGCGGAGAGAGCTCGAGACAAAAGAAAGACTGGCTGCCTCAATGTCTCTTCAGACCACTCTTGAGACGATGGCAAGTGACCCCAAGGTCCATGAAATGTTCATGGTGGTGGCCAAGACTCATCTGGCCACAGTGACGAAGGATCTTTACAGCTTCGTCAGGGCGAGGAGAGCTTGTAGGGAGTTCGTGTTCACCTCGGCTACGGTGAGGCACGTGTCATGGAAACTAATCTCCTCCAACATTTGGGGCAAAGACCTTTTCCCTAGCGAATTGGTCAAAGAAGTTGTGGATAAGGCCGCCACGGAGAATAGAAATCTTCTCGAGAAGTGGGGCGTGTCTATCGAGAGAAAGTCTTCCCCGGATGGGGGTCCCCAACCAAAGAGGAAGACTAAAAGGACTAGGCTTCCGTCTCGGCCAGCCAAGCCAGTTGAACAGCAACAGCAACAGCAATTGCTGATGCCTTCAGTGCCCCAGATGGTGGCACAAACCCCGACCACTTTCCAGTGGGTACCCCAGGCCGTGTCGACGCAGTCCCCGGCATTCAACCCAACGTTCGAAGGGCAGTCAACTTCCTTTCGAGCAAAGCCTAGAGGAGCAGCCAGAGGCTCGTCTAGGCGCCCCTCAAGGGGAAGGGGATTCAGGGGTGGTCGCGGTCAGGGAGGCAAGACCGCTGGACAACAGTCCAAGTGAGATGATACCGGTAGGAGGGAGACTTCAGATTTTTCGGGATCGGTGGACCTTCGATCCCTGGGCCCACAGCCTACTCAAGAATGGACTGGGCTGGAGCTGGTTCAGCACTCCACCCCCGTGCCCTCGGTTTTTCCAACACTCCACCCCCGTTCTGGAGGAGTACATCCAAGATTTGTTGGAGGAATAAAGTGATCCGAAGGGTAAAGTCCATCAAATTCCAAGGGAGGCTGTTTTGTGTTCCCAAGAAGGACTCGGAAAACTCAGAGTCATTCTGGACTTGTCGCCACTTAACAAGTTCATAGTGAACTGCAAGTTCAAGATGCTAACACTGCAACACATAAGGACCTTACTGGCCAAGAGGGCATATACCGTCTCCATAGACTTGTCAGACGCCTATTGGCACATTCCAATCAACCGTCGACTCTCCCCCTACCTAGGGTTCAAGCTACAACGAAGACTATACGCCTTCAGAGCCATGCCATTCGGGCTAAATATAGCTCCAAGGATCTTCACGAAGCTTGCGAGCGTAGCTCTCAAACAATTATGCCTAAAGGGAATTCAGGTAGTAGCCTACCTGGACGACTGGCTGGTGTGGGCAGCATCCAAGACAGAATGCTTGCAAGCTTCCATTCATGTGATCCAGTTCCTAGAGTATCTAGGCTTCAAGATCAACAGAAAAAAGTCTCGACTTTCTCCATCTCAAAAGTTCCAGTGGCTGGGAATCTACTGGGACCTAATGTCACACCGTTTCTCCATCCCGGCGAAGAAAAGGAAGGAGATAGTGAGTTCTGTCAAGAGACTTCTAGATTCCGAAAGGATATCAAGACGCGAGCAGGAGAGAGTACTGGGTTCTCTCCAGTTTGCTTCGGTGACAGACCCGGTGCTGAGAGCACAGCTAAAGGATGCAACCGGAGTTTGGAGAAGTTATGCATCAAACGCGCGAAGAGATCTGAGAAGACCAGTTCCGTTTCGTCTACGTACTCTTCTCAGGCCTTGGTCCCAAGCCAGACTTCTAAAGAAGTCGGTTCTTCTTCAGCCACCTCCCCCGTCGGTGACAATTCACTCAGACGCCTCGAAGGAGGGATGGGGAGGTCACTCTCATCGGAAAAAAGTCCAGGGGACTTGGTCCAGGCTATTCAAGACCTTTCTCATAAACTTTCTAGAAGCTATGGCAGTGCTCCTTACCTTAAAGAAAGTCTCCTCGCGTCACTCGATCCACATATAGTTGGTGCTGGACAGCGAGGTAGTTGTGAGATGCTTGAATCGACATGGATCAAGGTCACCACCTCTCAACCAGGTGATGTTGGCCATCTTCCGATTGGCGGAAAAGAAGAAGTGGTACCTGTCGGCAGTTCACCTTCAAGGAGTCCGCAATGTGACAGCGGACGCTCTATCCAGGTTCACACCGATAGAGTCGGAATGGTCCCTAGATGCAGGATCATTCTCCTTCATCTTGAGTCAAGTCCCAGAACTGCAGATAGACCTCTTTGTGACGAAAGACAACAAGAAGTTGCCCCTGTATGTGTCCCCGTACGAGGACCCCTTAGCGGAAGCAGTGGACGCGATGTCCCTCGACTGGAACAGATGGTCCAGGATTTATCTGTTCCCTCCTCACAACCTTCTGTTGAGGGTCCTCAACAAACTGAGATCCTTCAAGGGGGTAGCGGCAATAGTGGCCCACTAGTGGCTGAACCGCGTGTGGTTCCCCCTGGCATTGGAACTACGGCTGAAGTTTCTACCGCTACCAGATCCAGTTCTGACCCAGCGAGTCCAGAAGTCTACTGTCTGCGCTTCATTACAGAAAACCCGGACCCTGCAGCTCATGATTTTCTCTCCCTAGCGGTGAGAAAGCGTTTCGGGATTTCGAAAGCCAGCATAGACTTCCTAGAGGAATTTAAGTGCAAATCTACTAGAAGGCAATAAAGTTCCGAAAGCCTGCGCTAGGCTCAGACCTTCAGCACCTCAAAAACCCATTTCAGGGTCTTTAGACAAAATTCTTCATTTCGCTTCTCTGTTGAGCACTGAGGAGGGTGCGTTTAAGGATTTGACCCAAAAAGTTATTTTCCTATTTGCACTCGTGTCCAGGGCCAGGGTTAGTGAGATTGTAGCCCTCTTGAGAGAGGAAGGTCGTGTTCAGTTCCTGGATGGGGGAGAACTGAACCTGTTTCCGGATCCTACGTTTCTCGCCAAGAATGAGTTACCCACCAACAGGTGGGGTCCCTAGAGAATCTGCCCTCTGAAAGAAGATGCATCTCTATGTCCAGTAGAATGCCTAAAGGTCTATCTTCGTAGAACTTCAGACTTCAAGGGTGGTCAACTATTCAGGGGAGAAACATCAGGCTCAAATTTATCACTGAATCAACTCAGGGCGAAAATCACATATTTTATTCGCAGAGCGGATCCTGACAGTACACCCGCAGGTCACGATCCGAGGAAAGTTGCTTCATCCTTAAATTTCCTTAATTGTTTGGATTTTGAACATCTTCATTCATACACTGGCTGGAAGTCTTCCAGAGTGTTCTTTCGCCACTATGCGAAGCAAGTGGAGCAACTAAAGAGTTCTGTGGTAGCAGTGGGTTGCGTCGTTAACCCTGCTGTTTAACTCTGCGAGGAACAGTGGTTTTAATTGGGACGATTAATTCCAGGGTGAGTGTGTAGTTACATACTGTGCTACAAACTAAGTGAGGGCACTGAGGTGCCCACGTTGACTGTTCCACTTCCAAAGGTGAACCTAGCATAAGTGCAGACATGTGTGCCGAGCGTTTCTAACGCTAATGTAACTGATTAGTAATACAGACTTTTCTGACCTTGATACCTCGGTATGTCAAAAGTGGCACTAAGGTTTTTCTTTCAGATAAACAAGTTTCTGTTTACTATCATACTTATGCTTAAAGTTTTGGTTATCCTCTTCTTATATATATATATATATATATATATATATATATATATATATATATATATATATATATATATATATATATATATATATAATTGTGGTTAACCTGTCTGTTTATTGTCTGTCAATAAACTTGTTCTTGAGAACCTTGCGTCTCTTTCACCTGTGTCATTAGATTGTTCCTTTATGCAAGCTAATGTTGCATTGGTTTATGCTTTCCCTTAGCGGGAGGATCCTTTCCCATAAGGGGATGGTGGCGGATTTACAGCTTCCTCCTATGCGGATATAAACCTTTGTCCAATACAAGTATTGTGCGGAGAACTGGTCGATATTTCATATTGACGCAGTGGTTCTTTACAAACTATGCTTTGATTATTATAGGGTGAGACCACTATATTGGCTTGCCTGGTATTCATACATAGGTATATGTACTCTTCGAGACTTTCCCAGAGTCTAGTAGGACTCTTCCCTGTAGGGGGCAGGAAGCTCTAACATGGTTTATGGTTAGTTGAAAAGATGTATAACGGTAACATCTTAGGTCTCTAGGTCTAGTCGACCGGGAAAAATTACCTCCGGGGAGTACGGCACGTTCTGAGAATCCACAGATACAGTAATGCTCTGGTATACTTCCATCAGGACGACATGGCTTGAGCCCAAAAAACGGATTTTGAGCGAAGCGAAAAATCTATTTTTGGGTGAGATGGCCATGTCGTCCTGATGGACCCGCCCTTCCCTTTCTATGAAAGGGCTGTAGGACTCCTCCCTACATACAGTATCTGTAGTACCTCGTGTATCGCTACAAGGAATACAGATGGCGCCAGGCACGCTTACGAAACGGGAGAAGAGGGAGCCTTGGGAGCGGCTCCCCTTTTTTCTTTTTCGTTTTCGTTTTCTTGCTAATTGACCCCTTCGATGTGTTATCTCTGTTTGGGGTGCAGATTGCCATGTGGCGTGTCAAGAATACGTCCTCTGATATGTCGCGATATCCCTTTCATTAGGGATATTCGCTCCAGGAGTTAGAATTCTGGGTACCTTAAGGTAAATTCTCTGGGAATATCGCCGTAGTTGTAATATACCCTAGGAAGCTACCCTACAGGAACTTCCATCAGGACGACATGGCCATCTCACCCAAAAATAGATTTTTCGCTTCGCTCAAAATCGTTTTATTTTTTAGTCGCAAATCTAAAATTTGTAGGAGTCCGAGTAGAATATCTCTCAGTGGGATTCCACACCCCTGATTTAAACCTCTTCTATTATTTTTGATAATTTGTGTTCACCATCTAATCATTATCTACCACCATAAAACATTTCATTGCTCTTCCGGCTCATTTTATATGAGCAGTACACAGTCTTCCCTAACAGGGATTTACTCGGTAGCCTAATAACAATGGAAATGAAGGAAAGAAGGCAAGAAGGAAGGGGGGGGGGGGGAGTACTAGGATAGCCATAGGTGTAAACACCGAAGGAGGGTTGGGGGAACCTCTGCGTCACAGTTACGTGATTAGGTAACACTTCTTCGAAACGCTCTGAAGGAAGGGAAGAAGTTCCTCTTTTTTCTAAGAGTAAACGGGTTAATTAAGCATATCTGTCAATTCATTGTACCACCAAAAATTAGGCCATTGTTTGAAACATTCATGGAAATTCATAAGCCGGTTTGTTAGATATTTGGGAAAAACACTATTACACTGCCTCTGGAAACGATAGTAGCTCATTTGTAAAAGATAACAGCAGTAGAATAAAGACGCTGCTGTGGTTGGAATGTTGATAAGAAACGAAATTCAAGTACTAACTTCGTCTAATAAAAAATAGATAATGAATTCAATAGATATTGATGACCACATAGCACCATGAATACAAACAGAATTTAGTATCTCATAGCCAGTATAAGATATATTGATGCAATTGAAGACACTATTATATTTTTGCAAAAGCTTCCAGAGATTTGTTTTATTGACATATCATATTAAAAAAAAGCTCTTTATTCGCAGAACGAGGAAATTTTCCGAAATTTTGTCAAATTCTCCCAAAATGTATTCTCCTCTAGTTTGCCAGAAAAAAACTTACACGTGGGTATGGCATAAGCAAATACCCTGATTGTAAGTTATTAAAGATTATATAATTGCTATTAGCTTTATCTTGAGAAATTACACAGGTTGGAGATCAAAGTAACTTATCAATATCATTCACAAAGGTTTTATAATCTTGATTCAAATAGGCTTAAACTGTATGGTAAAGTCCCTATTTACAGTGATCAAGTGCCCGAATTAACACAGCTATGTGGTGTTGGATGTGGGCCTTTGGACTGTGTGAATTACTCCAGGTAGATGGGTGCTTAACAAGCGAAAAATCCATTACTATCCGTGAAGTTCTAGTTTGGATTTTTCGAGGAATAGCTGTCCATACCAGCTCCTCAGCCTATCAGGACGGTAGTTAATCCACAATTTCTACAGCTGATTCCGTAAGCGGGGAATGAGAAAAACAAAATATTAAAACATATCGGAAATAAATGTTTGATTGTCCTTTTAATCAATTAATCATACAGCTGAGGAGCAATACTATTGGATTCCTAATATTTTCTTTCACTCTTAAGATTTAATATTCTGAGCGTCTTCCTCTATCCTGTGACGTGCCGTGTTAAGTCTTTATTCTTTAACATTTGTGTTCCTTTCTTTCATTCTTTAGGTCTTTATTCATTGACATTTGTGTTCCTCTGTTTCCTTATTTAATATTTGTGTTTATTTCTTTCATTCTTTACTCATTTACTTAATAAACATTCTCATTATCTTTTGAATGAATGCTGTTCCTCCTCCGTGATCGTCTTAGGCTGTCAATTTTGGTTCTTAACTTCGAAGCGGCAGCTTAAACACCTTCACTTTACCATTCCAACCTGAATTATTTTTTTTTTATATTTGTGTGAAACCAAGACAAGATATTCAGTAGCTGGAATCCAAAATAAGGCATTTGGAGCACTGCATTTCCTTTTCCTCTATCTTCGTTCGTACAATCTCCATCAAATGAAAAAAAATATGCATTGTCAAGCATGCTTCCATGAATAAGTGGTGTCGCTCAGATCTTTTTAAACAGTATTTATCCCATTCCTTCATCATTATTCCAGTTACCGAAAATATCTTGGTTGATATTAAAGCAAACGGGTAAATTTTCTTACAGAGCATTTAAGGTGTATAGAGAACTACAAACTATAATGATCTAACTATATCGAGCCAGCAGATGTTGGTACACGGATCCTTAAGGAAGAAAATCCTCCAAACGCCAAAAAGACAACTAACTAATTACAGGTATTTTTTCCCTAAAATCACCCATTATTTGGATAAGCATTTGAATCTAACAAAAATAAGCCCGTTATCTATATCCTTTAATAGCTATCTACAATTTTGCCATACGGCCTCGTTAATTATCATGCGAATAAAGCTATTAGGAAATGAGTGAATTAGCTTTATAGCAGAAATATTACTTTATATGTTTGAAATAATATTTGAAATAATGTCAATGTTAACCATTCTAGACCAAGATCACATACGGTGAGACGTCAAAGCTCAACGGAAGGGAATGTAAGAAAAAAATAAAATGATGAATAAAGGGCAAGTGACGCAGGGTCTAAAGACTGAAACGCCGTATCCCCTTGAATATGAATAATCTGTGTATTATTTTACAGAAAAAGTAGCTATACAAATTACGAAATGTAATCTATGAATATCTAAAAGCTGAAAAAAAGTATTTCTACTTATATCTAAAAAATAACGATGAGCGTTTGAAAGCATAATACAAATATATCTATTGGAAACACTGCATAATAATGATAAACATTATCTTTATATGCATGAATGTTTAAAAGGAGTTTGTGTGCTGGTAGATTACTTCATTAAGTAGAGTAAGCTCAAACAATTTGATCTCTCTCTCTCTCTCTCTCCCTCTCTCTCTCTCTCTCTCTCTCTCTGAATGTCATTTAGTTGGGTTTACCTCATGTATGTTGTTTTTTTGTGATATTTTACAACATTGAACCATAATTAAAACTACGTTTTCTTTCATCAATAACCTGAACAAAACTAATGTCGAAATAATCTAGGTGCGTCCACACAGTCGAGCAGTGTCTGTCGGACAAACACTGTTACCATATCTAAATTGAAAGAGAATGACGTCATAAGCGTTGAAATGAGGGAAGTTGATATGGTAACAAACAGTGGTACCAGATGAAGTTGACTAACAGGATTTCTACTCCTTTTACCAGACAAATATCGGAAGAAATGTCCGAAGC